>NC_056749.1:652348923-652466423 GCF_019279795.1 Protopterus annectens | reverse complement strand
TAGACCATACTAACCTAGTACAACTGATAATGAGATACTACCTCCAGGATAGAATATTCACTGGTTAGACTGTACTAACCAAGTACTACTGATAATGAGATACTACCTCCAGGATATAATATTCACCGGTTAGACCGTACTAACCTAGTACTACTGATAATGAGATACTACCTCCAGGATATAATATTCACCGTTAGAACGTACTAACCTAGTACTACTGATAATGAGATACTACCTCCAGGATATAATATTCACCGGTTAGACCATACTAACCTAGTACTACTGATAATGAGATACTACCTCCAGGATATAATATTCACTGGTTAGACTGTACTAACCTAGTACTACTGATAATGAGATACTACCTCCAGGATATAATATTCACTGGTTAGACCGTACTAACCTAGTACTACTGATAATGAGATACTACCTCCAGGATATAATATTCACCGGTTAGACCGTACTAACCTAGTACTACTGATAATGAGATACTACCTCCAGGATATAATATTCACCAGTTAGACCGTACTAACCTAGTACTACTGATAATGAGATACTACCTCCAGGATATAATATTCACTGGTTAGACCGTACTAACCTAGTACTACTGATAATGAGATACTACCTCCAGGATATAATATTCACCGGTTAGACCGTACTAACCTAGTACTACTGATAATGAGATACTACCTCCAGGATATAATATTCACTGGTTAGACCGTACTAACCTAGTACTACTGATAATGAGATACTACCTCCAGGATATAATATTCATGGTTAGACCGTACTAACCTAGTACTACTGATAATGAGATACTACCTCCAGGATATAATATTCACTGGTTAGACCGTACTAACCTAGTACTACTGATAATGAGATACTACCTCCAGGATATAATATTCACCGGTTAGACCGTACTAACCTAGTACTACTGATAATGAGATACTACCTCCAGGATATAATATTCACCGGTTAGACCGTACTAACCTAGTACTACTGATAATGAGATACTACCTCCAGGATATAATATTCACTGGTTAGACCGTACTAACCTAGTACTACTGATAATGAGATACTACCTCCAGGATATAATATTCACCGGTTAGACCGTACTAACCTAGTACTACTGATAATGAGATACTACCTCCAGGATATAATATTCACTGGTTAGACCGTACTAACCTAGTACTACTGATAATGAGATACTACCTCCAGGATATAATATTCACGAGTTAGACCGTACTAACCTAGTACTACTGATAATGAGATACTACCTCCAGGATATAATATTCACCGGTTAGACCGTACTAACCTAGTACTACTGATAATGAGATACTACCTCCAGGATATAATATTCACTGGTTAGACCGTACTAACCTAGTACTACTGATAATGAGATACTACCTCCAGGATATAATATTCACCGGTTAGACCGTACTAACCTAGTACTACTGATAATGAGATACTACCTCCAGGATATAATATTCACCGGTTAGACCGTACTAACCTAGTACTACTGATAATGAGATACTACCTCCAGGATATAATATTCACGGTTAGACCGTACTAACCTAGTACTACTGATAATGAGATACTACCTCCAGGATATAATATTCACTGGTTAGACCGTACTAACCTAGTACTACTGATAATGAGATACTACCTCCAGGATATAATATTCACCGGTTAGACCGTACTAACCTAGTACTACTGATAATGAGATACTACCTCCAGGATATAATATTCACTGGTTAGACCGTACTAACCTAGTACTACTGATAATGAGATACTACCTCCAGGATATAATATTCACTGGTTAGACCGTACTAACCTAGTACTACTGATAATGAGATACTACCTCCAGGATATAATATTCACTGGTTAGACCGTACTAACCTAGTACTACTGATAATGAGATACTACCTCCAGGATATAATATTCACTGGTTAGACCGTACTAACCTAGTACTACTGATAATGAGATACTACCTCCAGGATATAATATTCACTGGTTAGACTGTACTAACCTAGTACTACTGATAATGAGATACTACCTCCAGGATATAATATTCACTGGTTAGACCGTACTAACCTAGTACTACTGATAATGAGATACTACCTCCAGGATATAATATTCACTGGTTAGACCGCACTAACCTAGTACTACTGATAATGAGATACTACCTCCAGGATATAATATTCACTGGTTAGACTGTACTAACCTAGTACTACTGATAATGAGATACTACCTCCAGGATATAATATTCACTGGTTAGACCGTACTAACCTAGTACTACTGATAATGAGATACTACCTCCAGGATATAATATTCACTGGTTAGACTGTACTAACCTAGTACTACTGATAATGAGATACTACCTCCAGGATATAATATTCACTGGTTAGACCGTACTAACCTAGTACTACTGATAATGAGATACTACCTCCAGGATATAATATTCACTGGTTAGACCGTACTAACCTAGTACTACTGATAATGAGATACTACCTCCAGGATATAATATTCACTGGTTAGACCGTACTAACCTAGTACTACTGATAATGAGATACTACCTCCAGGATATAATATTCACTGGTTAGACCATACTAACCTAGTACTACTGATAATGAGATACTACCTCCAGGATATAATATTCACCGGTTAGACCGTACTAACCTAGTACTACTGATAATGAGATACTACCTCCAGGATATAATATTCACCGGTTAGACCGTACTAACCTAGTACTACTGATAATGAGATACTACCTCCAGGATATAATATTCACGGCTTAGACCGTACTAACCTAGTACTACTGATAATGAGATACTACCTCCAGGATATAATATTCACTGGTTAGACTGTACTAACCTAGTACTACTGATAATGAGATACTACCTCCAGGATATAATATTCGTTAGACCGTACTAACCTAGTACTACTGATAATGAGATACTACCTCCAGGATATAATATTCACTGGTTAGACCGCACTAACCTAGTACTACTGATAATGAGATACTACCTCCAGGATATAATATTCACTGGTTAGACCGCACTAACCTAGTACTACTGATAATGAGATACTACCTCCAGGATATAATATTCACTGGTTAGACCGTACTAACCTAGTACTACTGATAATGAGATACTACCTCCAGGATATAATATTCACCAGTTAGACTGTACTAACCTAGTACTACTGATAATGAGATACTACCTCCAGGATATAATATTCACTGGTTAGACTGTACTAACCTAGTACTACTGATAATGAGATACTACCTCCAGGATATAATATTCACCGGTTAGACTGTACTAACCTAGTACTACTGATAATGAGATACTACCTCCAGGATATAACATTCACCGGTTAGACTGTACTAACCTAGTACTACTGATAATGAGATACTACCTCCAGGATATAATATTCACTGATTAGACTGTACTAACCTAGTATTACTGATAATGAGATACTACCTCCAGGATATAATATTCACCGGTTAGACTGTACTAACCTAGTACTACTGATAATGAGATACTAACTCCAGGATATAATATTCACCGGTTAGACCGTACTAACCTAGTACTACTGATAATGAGATACTACCTCCAGGATATAATATTCACTGGTTAGACTGTACTAACCTAGTACTACTGATAATGAGATACTACCTCCAGGATATAATATTCACTGGTTAGACTGTACTAACCTAGTACTACTGATAATGAGATACTACCTCCAGGATATAATATTCACTGGTTAGACCGTACTAACCTAGTACTACTGATAATGAGATACTACCTCCAGGATATAATATTCACCGGTTAGACCGTACTAACCTAGTACTACTGATATTGAGATACTACCTCCAGGATATAATATTCACCGGTTAGACCATACTAACCTAGTACTACTAATAATGAGATACTACCTCCAGGATATAATATTCACCAGTTAGATTGTACTAACCTAGTACTACTGATAATGAGATACTACCTCTAGGATATAATATTCACTGGTTAGACCGTACTAACCTAGTACCACTGATAATGAGATACTACCTCCAGGATATAATATTCACCGGTTAGATCATACTAACCTAGTACTACTGATAATGAGATACTACCTGCAGGATATAATATTCACCGGTTAGACTGTACTAACCTAGTACTGCTGATAATGAGATACTACCTCCAGGATATAATATTCACTGGTTAGACCGTACTAACCTAGTACTACTGATAATGAGATACTACCTCCAGGATATAATATTCACCGGTTAGAATGTACTAACCTAGTACTACTGATAATGAGATACTACCTCCAGGATATAATATTCACCGGTTACACTGTACTAAACTAGTACTACTGATAATGAGGTACTTCCTCAAGGATATAATATTCACTGATTAGACTGTACTAACCTAGTACTACTGATAATGAGATACTACCTCCAGGATATAATATTCACCGGTTAGACCATACTAACCTAGTACTACTGATAATGAGATACTAACTCCAGGATATAATATTCACCAGTTAGACCGTACTAACCTAGTACTACTGATAATGAGATACTACCCCCCGGATATAATATTCACCGGTTAGACCGTACTAACCTAGTACTACTGATAATGAGATACTACCTGCAGGATATAATATTCACTGATTAGACTGTACTAACCTAGTACTACTGATAATGAGATACTACCCCCCGGATATAATATTCACCGGTTAGCCCGTACTAACCTAGTACTACTGATAATGAGATACTACCTCCAGGATATAATATTCACTTGTTAGACCATACTAACCTAGTACTGCTGATAATGAGATACTACCGCCAGGATATAATATTCACAGGTTAGACCGTACTAACCTAGTACTACTGATAATGAGATACTACCTCCAGGATATAATATTCACTGGTTAGACCGTACTAACCTAGTACTTCTGATAATGAGATACTACCTCCAGGATATAATAATCACCGGTTAGAATGTACTAACCTAGTACTACTGATAATGAGATACTACCTCCAGGATATAATATTCACTGATTAGACTGTACTAACCTAGTACTACTGATAATGAGATACTACCTCCAGGATATAATATTCACTGATTAGACTGTACTAACCTAGTACTACTGATAATGAGATACTACCTCCAGGATATAATATTCACCGGTTAGACCGTACTAACCTAGTACTACTGATAATGAGATACTATCTCCAGGATATAATATTCACCGGTTAGACAGTACTAACCTAGTACTACTGATAGTGAGATACTACCCCCCGGATATAACATTCACCGGTTAGACCGTACTAACCTAGTACTACTGATAATGAGATACTACCTCCAGGATATAATATTACCGGTTAGACCGTACTAACCTAGTACAACTGATAATGAGATACTACCTCCAGGATATAATATTCACTGATTAGACTGTACTAACCTAGTACTACTGATAATGAGATACTACCTCCAGGATATAATATTCACCGGTTAGACCGTACTAACCTAGTACTATTGATAATGAGATACTACCGCCAGAATATAATATTCAACGGTTAGACCGTACTAACCTAGTACTACTGATAATGAGATACTACCTCCAGGATACAAAATTCACTGGTTAGACTGTACTAACCTAGTACTACTGATAATGAGATGCTAGCTCCAGGATATAATATTCACTGGTTAGACCGTACTAACCTAGTACTACTGATAATGAGATACTACCTCCAGGATATAGTATTCACTTGTTAGACCATACTAACCTAGTACTACTGATAATGAGATACTACCTCCAGGATATAATATTCACCGGTTAGACCGTACTAACCTAGTACTACTGATAATGAGATACTACCTCCAGGATATAATATTCACTGGTTAGACCGTACTAACCTAGTACTACTGATAATGAGATACTACCTCCAGGATATAATATTCACTGGTTAGACCATACTAACCTAGTACTACTGATAATGAGATACTACCTCCAGGATATAATATTCACCGTTAGACTGTACTAACCTAGTACTACTGATAATGAGATACTACCTCCAGGATATAATATTCACTGATTAGACTGTACTAACCTAGTAATACTGATAGTGAGATACTACCTCCGGGATATTATATTCACCGGTTAGACCGTACTAAGCTAGTACTACTGATAATGAGATACTACCTCCAGGATATAATATTCACCGGTTAGACCGTACTAACCTAGTACTACTGATAATGAGATACTACCTCCAGGATATAATATTCACTGGTTAGACTGTACTAACCTAGTACTACTGATAATGAGATACTACCTCCAGGATATAATATTCACTGGTTAGACTGTACTAACCTAGTACTACTGATAATGAGATACTACCTCCAGGATATAATATTCACCGGTTAGACCGTACTAACCTAGTACTACTGATAATGAGATACTACCTCCAGGATATAATATTCACCAGTTAGACCGTACTAACCTAGTACTACTGATAATGAGATACTACCTCCAGGATATAATATTCACCAGTTAGACTGTACTAACCTAGTACTACTGATAATGAGATACTACCTCTAGGATATAATATTCACCGGTTAGACCGTACTAAACTAGTACCACTGATAATGAGATACTACCTCCAGGATATAATATTCACCGGTTAGATCATACTGACCTAGTACTATTGATAATGAGATACTAGCTCCAGGATATAATATTCACCGGTTAGACCGTACTAACCTAGTACTACTGATAATGAGATACTACCTCCAGGATATAATATTCACCGGTTAGACCGTACTAACCTAGTACTATTGATAATGAGATACTACCGCCAGAATATAATATTCACCGGTTAGACCGTACTAACCTAGTACTACTGATAATGAGATACTACCTCCAGGATACAAAATTCACTGGTTAGACTGTACTAACCTAGTACTACTGATAATGAGATGCTACCTCCAGGATATAATATTCACCGGTTAGACCGTACTAACCTAGTACTACTGATAATGAGATACTACCTCCAGGATATAATATTCACTGGTTAGACCGTACTAACCTAGTACTACTGATAATGAGATACTGCCTCCAGGATATAATATTCACTGGTTAGACCATACTAACCTAGTACTACTGATAATGAGATACTACCTCCAGGATATAATATTCACCGGTTAGACCGTACTAACCTAGTACTACTGATAATGAGATACTACCTCCATGATATGATATTCACCGGTTAGTCTGTACTAACCTAGTACTACTAATAATGAGATACTACCTCCAGGATATAATATTCACTGGTTAAACGGTACTAACCTAGTACTACTGATAATGAGATACTACCTCCAGGATATAACATTCACCGGTTAGACTGTACTAACCTAGTACTACTGATAATGAGATACTACCTCCAGGATATAATATTCACTGATTAGACTGTACTAACCTAGTATTACTGATAATGAGATACTACCTCCAGGATATAATATTCACCGGTTAGACTGTACTAACCTAGTACTACTGATAATGAGATACTACCTCCAGGATATAATATCCACCAGTTAGACCGTACTAACCTAGTACTACTGATAATGAGATACTACCTCCAGGATATAATATTCACTGGTTAGACTGTACTAACCTAGTACTACTGATAATGAGATACTACCTCCAGGATATAATATTCACTGGTTAGACTGTACTAACCTAGTACTATTGATAATGAGATACTACCTCCAGGATATAATATTCACCGGTTAGACTGTACTAACCTAGTACTACTGATAATGAGATACTACCTCCAGGATATAATATTCACCGGTTAGACCGTACTAACCTAGTGCTACTGATATTGAGATACTACCTCCAGGATATAATATTCACTGGTTAGACCATACTAACCTAGTACTACTGATAATGAGATACTACCTCCAGGATATAATATTCACCAGTTAGATTGTACTAACCTAGTACTACTGATAATGAGATACTACCTCTAGGATATAATATTCACTGGTTAGACCATACTAACCTAGTACCACTGATAATGAGATACTACCTCCAGGATATAATATTCACCGGTTAGATCATACTAACCTAGTACTACTGATAATGAGATACTACCTGCAGGATATAATATTCACCGGTTAGACTGTACTAACCTAGTACTGCTGATAATGAGATACTACCTCCAGGATATAATATTCACTGGTTAGACCGTACTAACCTAGTACTACTGATAATGAGATACTACCTCCAGGATATATAATTCACCGGTTAGAATGTACTAACCTAGTACTACTGATAATGAGATACTACCTCCAGGATATAATATTCACCGGTTACACTGTACTAACCTAATACTACTGATAATGAGGTACTTCCTCAAGGATATAATATTCACTGATTAGACTGTACTAACCTAGTACTACTGATAATGAGATACTACCTCCAGGATATAATATTCACCGGTTAGACCATACTAACCTAGTACTACTGATAATGAGATACTAACTCCAGGATATAATATTCACCAGTTAGAACGTACTAACCTAGTACTACTGATAATGAGATACTACCCCCCCCGGATATAATATTCACCGGTTAGACCGTACTAACCTAGTACTACTGATAATGAGATACTACCTGCAGGATATAATATTCACTGATTAGACTGTACTAACCTAGTACTACTGATAATGAGATACTACCCCCCGGATATAATATTCACCGGTTAGCCCGTACTAACCTAGTACTACTGATAATGAGATACTACCTCCAGGATATAATATTCACTGGTTATACCATACTAACCTAGTACTGCTGATAATGAGATACTACCGCCAGGATATAATATTCACAGGTTAGACCTTACTAACCTAGTACTACTGATAATGAGATACTACCTCCAGGATATAATATTCACTGGTTAGACCGTACTAACCTAGTACTTCTGATAATGAGATACTACCTCCAGGATATAATATTCACTGGTTAGACCGTACTAACCTAGTACTACTGATAATGAGATACTACCTCCAGGATATAATATTCACTGGTTAGACCATACTAACCTAGTACTACTGATAATGAGATACTACCTCCAGGATATAATATTCACCGGTTAGACTGTACTAACCTAGTACTACTGATAATGAGATACTACCTCCAGGATATAATATTCACTGATTAGACAGTACTAACCTAGTATTACTGATAATGAGATACTACCTCCAGGATATAATATTCACCGGTTAGACCGTACTAACCTAGTACTACTGATAATGAGATACTACCTCCAGGATATAATATTCACCGGTTAGATCGTACTAACCTAGTACTACTGATAATGAGATAGTACCTCCAGGATATAATATTCACTGGTTAGACTGTACTAACCTAGTACTACTGATAATGAGATACTACCTCCAGGATATAATATTCACTGGTTAGACTGTACTAACCTAGTACTACTGATAATGAGATACTACCTCCAGGATATAATATTCATCGTTAGACCGTACTAACCTAGTACTACTGATAATGAGATACTACCGCCAGGATATGATATTCACCGGTTAGACCGTACTAACCTAGTACTACTGATAATGAGATACTACCTCCAGGATATAATATTCACTGGTTAGACTGTACTAACCTAGTACTACTGATAATGAGATACTACCTCCAGGATATAATATTCACTGGTTAGACCGTACTAACCTAGTACTACTGATAATGAGATACTACCTCCAGGATACAATATTCACCGGTTAGACCGTACTAACCTAGTACTACTGATAATGAGATACTACCTCCAGGATATAATATTCACCGGTTAGACCGTACTAACCTAGTACTACTGATAATGAGATACTACCTCCAGGATATAATATTCACCGGTTAGACCGTACTAACCTAGTACCACTGATAATGAGATACTACCTCCAGGATATAATATTCACCGGTTAGACCGTACTAACCTAGTACTACTGATAATGAGATACTACCTCCAGGATATAATATTCACCGGTAAGACCGTACTAACCTAGTACTACTGATAATGAGATACTACCTCCAGGATATAATATTCACTGGTTAGACCGCACTAACCTAGTACTACTGATAATGAGATACTACCTCCAGGATATAATATTCACCGTTAGACCGTACTAACCTAGTACTACTGATAATGAGATACTACCTCCAGGATATAATATTCACTGGTTAGACCGTACTAACCTAGTACTACTGATAATGAGATACTACCTCCAGGATATAATATTCACCGGTTAGACCGTACTAACCTAGTACTACTGATAATGAGATACTACCTCCAGTATATAATATTCACTGGTTAGACCGTACTAACCTAGTACTACTGATAATGAGATACTACCTCCAGGATATAATATTCACCGGTTAGAATGTACTAACCTAGTACTACTGATAATGAGATACTACCTCCAGGATATAGTATTCACCGGTTAGACTGTACTAACCTAGTACTACTGATAATGAGATACTACCTCCAGGATATAATATTCACTGGTTAGACCGTACTAACCTAGTACTACTGATAATGAGATACTACCTCCAGGATATAATATTCACCGGTTAGACCGTACTAACCTAGTACTACTGATAATGAGATAGTACCTCCAGGATATAATACTCACCGGTTAGACTGTACTAACCTAGTACTACTGATAATGAGATACTATCTCCAGGATATAATATTCACTGGTTAGACTTTACTAACGTAGTACTACTGATAAAGAGATGCTACCTCCAGGATATATTATTCACAGGTTTGACCGTACTAACCTAGTACTACTGATAATGAGATACTACCTCCAGCATATAATATTCACTGGTTAGACCGTACTAACCTAGTACTACTGATAATGAGATACTACCTCCAGGATATAATAAGTTCATAGGTTCATAGGTTCATAGGTTTATACTAGGCTATCTGCCCTAAGGCATTTATAAGCCTAGCCCAAATTTTTTTGGCTTACGCCACCCCTTATATGAAAAAATACTGTGCCCATTAGTTTGTTGTGCCTCTGTCCAGCAGTGACACAGAGATGATTCCCGGGGTAAACCTACGATCTCCCATCCACAGGTCTAGATTTCTCTTGAACAGAGTCAGCGAGGTGCTCTGCCTCACATGGACCGGGATTTTATTCCACAGCATAGGTACTCTCTGAGTGATAAATCTATCCCTCCAGCACGTCCTATTTATATCCGTGCTAAGGTTTAAGTCACTTGCTCTTGTGGTTTTGGTGGATTTGGATTTTTTGAGGTGGAGCATGTCCATTAATTCCGGGTTGGACATGGCCTTGTATGTCAGGCACATGTCACCTCTGAGCAGATGGTATGCGACTGAATAGAGCTGGAGTTTCTTCAATCTGGCAGCATATGACAGATTTTGGAGTCCCTTTATCCTTTTGGTGAGGAACTTTTGGGGTCTCTCCAATTGCTGCAGATGTCGGGTGAGATACATCCGAATGGGGCATTGTACTCGATCATTGGTCTGATAAGTGAAAAGTACAGGGAACAATGACCTCACTAGATCTGGATGTGAATCCTTCATGATCAGGTGGGCAATGTAGAAGGTCTTTCTAACCACTTTAGCAACGTGAGTGTCAAAAGAAAGGCCACTGTCAACCTGGGTCCCCAGGTCCCTGATAACCTCTTCTGTGCTTAGTGGATTGCCACCTATATGGTAGCTTGGGGTTACCTTGTTTTCCCAAGGGTATGACTATACATTTTTGGCGTTTAACTTCAGGCCATGGCTCTGGCACCAGCTATCTGTTTCCGTGAGTCCCTTCTGAAGGATATCCGTGTCCGATGCACTTTCCACTATGGCACAGTTTGCAGTCGTCTGCAAACTTTGTCAGCCAAAGTCCTCCCATGTTGGCCTGTACTTCTGAGAAGTAGATGCCAAACAATAGGGGGCCAAGGACCGAGTCCTGTGGGACACCACTTGTGACCGGCTTGGAGTCTGACATAGCGCCAGCAACTCTAACCCTGTGGGTTCTGTCCTTAAGCCAGTTTGCAACCCATCTTGTGACATATGGGTTTACATTTAAGCTGGTAAGTTTTTCTACAATAACCGAGTGGGGTATTGTGTCGAAAGCCTTTGCAAGGTCAAGGTAGGCTGTATGGACTGCCTTTCCCTCATCAATGGCCTTGGTGACTGTTTTGAAGAAGTCAACCAAGTTCAAAAGGCATGATCTTCCCTTGACAAAGCCAAACTGGGTCGGGTCCAATGTCTGCAAGTCCCCTATATCTTTGTTTATGAGCTCCATTATGATCCTCTCCATGGCTTTGCAGACTAGACTTGTTAAGCTTATGGGGCGGTAATTACCAGGGTCCGTAGAGGCGCCTTTGTGGAGTGGGACCACAGTTGCCGTCGCCACTCCTTGGGCATGTATCCTGTGGTAAGGCTGAGATTAAACAGCTGCCTTATGTGCGGGTTTAATTCCTCATTTAGCTCGTGTAGCACACAGCCGGGACACCATCCGTCCCATTGATGCTGTGTTTTTAGCTTTAGAGAGAGCAGCTTTCACCTGCGCATTTGAGATGTCCGGGAGGCTACACTCGGCTGGGATAGTTATCTCTCCTTTAGGGGAGAGGGGTGAAGTTTGCACTGAACCTGTCTGCCAGTATGTTGGCAATGTCTGTGGGTTCAGTGATTTTTGTATCATTTTGGACTAATTCTGAGCATATCTGGGAGTTTCCACCCAGGTTCCTAACATAGCTGAAAAAGGCCTTATGATTGTCCTTTGAATCCATGGCAATTTTTCTCTCAAAATTGGCCTTAGTTGATTTTATGAGTGCTCGTATTTTTACTAATAATGATCAGGGTGACTTCCCTTTTATGGATTTTGTTCTATCATGTAATAGCTTTCTCCTCTTATTGTAAAGTTTGTTAATGGCTGGGGTCCACCAGACTGGACGTTTGCCCTTTGTGGAAAGAGTCTTGGTTTTATTTGGGATTGCCTGATCCATGCAGTCCTGGAGGTGTTCATAGAAGGCATTTGTAAGGGCTTCCGCAGCTTGGGTTGTGGTTTCCACTGGCTCAGGGGCCTTGAAGGATACCACACCAGTCTTGAGTAGTGTGAAGTTTGCTTTAGAGAAGTTCTTCACTATGGTCTTTTTTGTTTGGGGTGGGGGCGGGATGTGGATTTCCAGTGAGATTAGTTTATGATCAGATCTCACCAGTGAGGGATATACTTCCAGTGTGGAGCATTTTGTCCCCATGTTTGTGACAATGAGATCTAGTATATTTTATCCTCTCGTGGGAACAGTGACTAGCTGTTCCATGGCATTTGAATTTATGAACTCCAGGAACCATTGGGCTAGAAAGTTAGGGCTTGATTAATGTTCCCAGTCTATATTCGGGTAGTTGAAGTCACCCAATATGATGGTGTTTGGAGATACATTTATACCCTCCAGTGTCTTCAGGAAGGCTGTGTGGGGTTCCTGAGTTTGAGAGGGTGGCCTGTAGCATGCTACAATTTGTAGAGCAGTTTTGCCTATGGTTAGTTGCACCTGGATGGTTTCCGCTTATGCGTTGCCACCAACCTGGAGGTGTGGGTATCCTTTATGAATATGGATACACCCCCTCCTTTTGTGGTGTGGTCCGGGTTTTGGGGCCGGAACGCATGATATGAGGTAAAACCTAATAGTGCTGGGGTGCTCTCAAGATCCTTGAACCAGATTTCAGTTACAGCACAGACATCGATGTTCTCCATACTGAGAAGGGCCTCGAAAGTGTGCATTTTGAGATTTAGACTTCTGGCATTGAGCAGCATTACCCTCAGTTTCTTCCCATTTTGTTTTCTAGGGTGGTAGGTTTAGAATTTGAGCCTTGCCTAAAAAGGCACTATGGGGTGGCAAGAGCCTTAGCCAATATCCGGAATCCCAGGGTGACAGGTGCAAGCCGTCCCTTGCAGCGTGGCTTGTCAAGCATGTCATCCCAGGCAGACAGACACTGGATCCCCTTTGAATGACACCAGACATTAAGCCAATTGTTAAAGCTGATCATCTTGTCTCTATATTGTGGCATCATTCTTGGTGAAGGAAGGATACTGCTCCGGGTTAGGATCATACCTGCCTGAGCTACATAATCAGAGAGCTCCTCTATGTCTCTTTTCATGTAGTCCAGGGAGGTACGTCTCAGGTCGTTCACACCAGCATGGACAATGACTCTGTCATATTTGTACTTGCAGTGGAGTGACCCGAGTGCTTGTGTTATGTGGCGGATTCTAGCGCCCGATAGGCAGCTTACTGTGACCCTCTCCTTGTTCAGCCTGGTGAGTGGGACGTCAGTGTGTCTGACTATGGAGTCACCTATGACAAGTATGTTTGGTGTTGTATTTGGCCTTAAGGGCTGTGACTGCTTTGCACACTGCTTTTGTGGTTTATGTGTTGCTTGTGGGGTGTCTTGAGGTAACAGTTGTTTGGGTGTCTGCTTTGGAGGCCTCTGCTGTTTAGGTAAATTTTACTCAGAGCCTCCGAGTATGTCTTTGTGTGTTTATGTGTTTGATTCAGTGGAGTGGTAGCATTATGTGAGGCTGGTTTTGTGGTGTGTGTAGTTGCCTTCTCCTCCTGTCTGGTCTTGCCAGTCCTGAGTTGAGAGAGCTCAGCCTCCAGTTTGGCTAAATAGCTGCATCTCTCGCAAGTATTTGTGTTATGTGGGAGGAGGAGAGGGTTGTCTGTGTACATGAGGCAGTTATAACATTGCCTCAAGATTCCCAGATTCACCAGCTGGACCGGAGAGGAGATAATATTCACTGGTTAGACCATACTAACCTAGTACTACTGATAATGAGATACTACCTCCAGGATATAATATTCACCGGTTAGACCGTACTAACCTAGTACTACTGATAATGAGATACTACCTCCAGGATATAATATTCACTGGTTAGACCGTACTAACCTAGTACTACTGATAATGAGATACTACCTTCAGGATATAATATTCACTGGTTAGACCGTACTAACCTAGTACTACTGATAATGAGATACTACCTCCAGGATATAATATTCACCGGTTAGACTGTACTAACCTAGTACTACTGATAATGAGATACTACCTCCAGGATATAATATTCACTGATTAGACTGTACTAACCTAGTATTACTGATAATGAGATACTACCTCCAGGATATAATATTCACCGGTTAGACCGTACTAACCTAGTACTACTGATAATGAGATACTACCTCCAGGATATAATATTCACCGGTTAGACCATACTAACCTAGTACTACTGATAATGAGATACTACCTCCAGGATGTAATATTCACTGGTTAGACTGTACTAACCTAGTACTACTGATAATGAGATACTACCTCCAGGATATAATATTCACTGGTTAGACTGTACTAACCTAGTACTACTGATAATGAGATACTACCTCCAGGATATAATATTCACCGGTTAGACCGTACTAACCTAGTACTACTGATAATGAGATACTACCTCCAGGATATAATATTCACCGGTTAGACCGTACTAACCTAGTACTACTGATAATGAGATACTACCTCCAGGATATAATATTCACCAGTTAGACTGTACTAACCTAGTACTACTGATAATGAGATACTACCTCTAGGATATAATATTCACCGGTTAGACCGTACTAACCTAGTACCACTGATAATGAGATACTACCTCCAGGATATAATATTCACCGGTTAGATCATACTAACCTAGTACTACTGATAATGAGATACTACCTCCAGGATATAATATTCACCGGTTAGATCATACTAACCTAGTACTACTGATAATGAGATACTACCTCCAGGATATAATATTCACTGGTTAGACTGTACTAACCTAGTACTACTGATAATGAGATACTACCTCCAGAATATAATATTCACCGGTTAGACCGTACTAACGTAGTACTACTGATAATGAGATACCACCTCCAGGATATAATATTCACTGGTTAGACCATACTAACCTAGTACTACTGATAATGAGATACTACCTCCAGGATATAATATTCACCAGTTAGACTGTACTAACCTAGTACTACTGATAATGAGATACTACCTCTAGGATATAATATTCACCGGTTAGACTGTACTAACCTTGTACTACTGATAATGAGATACTACCGCCAGAATATAATATTCCCCCGTTAGACTGCACTACAAGGAAAGGAGGTGGGATAGCAGTCCTTTAACTGTTAACAGGGAAACCATTCAACCACCCCAATTCAATAATGCAGAACTCCTCATAACCAAACTACAGATTAACCATAACAAATGCTTGAACATCATCTGTGTATACATTCCACCAGGCAACAACTTAAATACCCTAGAGGATATCCTTCACTGGTTATCCACTACCTATCCCCAAGAAACCATAGTTCTTGGTGACTTCAACACCGACTGGCACCCTTTCTCCTCCGAACCCCCACTCACCCCTATAAACTTATCTGGGTATAAACAGACCATAACCTGTCCCACTAGGATAAACAAACCGACCAACAGGCAAAGTATCCTAGACTAGATCCTAGTTAATAAATAACTAACCCCAACTGTACACAGCTGGCACTCTCCCAGATTACTTTAGCGACCATCTACTAACATATATCATAAAACATAAGGCAGGAAACCCCCACCAGATCAAATATAAAACACTTAGAAAGAGGAAAAACATTGACACTGCTATTTTTCTAAATGAACTAAAAGCAGTTGACTGGTCAAAACTAAAAAAAAATCTACCATTAGAAGAGGCTATAGCTCACTTTAACACTAAATACCCAAGTATCCTCGATTTCCATGCACGTACAATAAAATCTAGATCAAACATAGCACCATGGCTCACAAAAGATACCAAATCTAAAATCAAAACTAGAAACAGAGCCTGGGCCAGCTGGAGATCAACTAAAGCCCCATGTGACCATTTAAAATATCGTCAACCCAGGAATGATACAAAAAAAATCTATTTTACTAGATATAAAAGCTTCTACCAAAATCTCTTACAAAACCACCAAAACAACCCTCAAAAGTTCTGGGCAGGCTTAAATCAGCTTATTCATCCAGGTCATTCTACCACCCCAACCCCAGCTAACTACACACATAGTTCCCCAGAGACCATAGCTGGTGCTTATAATAACTTTTTCACTGAAACAATCCAATCCATAGCAAATCAGCTAACCCCCACAAAATTAAACCACACCCCTAATCTACTCACTAATCACCCCCAATTTAGCTTCCAACTGATATTCACTAGTTTTATCAAAACACTTATAAAAAAAGTAAAACCTACCACCCTCACTGCTGACCTCCTCTCTGCAGAGTACCTACAAATAGCTGCATATGCCATTGCATATCCCATATCTAAAAACAAAACAACCATCACTCAGCTGGAGCAAATATCTAGTTTTATTGTACAAAAACAGACCGGTTTCAGCCCACAGGCCTTTTTCAATGTAAAACACATCAGTACATTCACCGTCTTATATATCATCACATAATGAAATACTTATATCTCATTAAACAATTATTACAAATGTTCATTAAGACCAGGTGGAAACAATCCCCCCAATTTTACTATCCAAGACATTTCTTTTTTGTTCAAAAAATTATGCCAACTACTTTTCATTGATCTATGTCCCAACACCCTGTCAATAATAATGAATTTAAACATCACTGTTTTGTGTATAATAGTATGTTTATATAAGGCATTAGGCGGATACTTGTTTCTAGTGCTACTTAGATGTTCTGAAATTTGCAATTTTAATGGTCTGGAAGTTTGTCCTACATAAAAGGCTGTGCAAGAGCAAATAGCCACATATATAGCCCAGTCACTATTACAATTGCCAAACATTCTGATGGAAAAAAACCCTAGATGTATTCTTACTTGAAAATTCCTTAGTTGAACATATAAATTTACAAAAAGAACAATGACCACGGGGGCAACAACCCACCACTTGTGTAACATCTGTAGTAGTTTGTATAGAGTTTATAGAGGGTAGAAAATGTTTATAATGGCTAAAGTAACTACTTAAAGTTTTCCCTTTTTGAAAAGAAAATGAGCATCTCTGGCCTAACAACTCACCCAACCTATCATCTGTTAATAGAATGTCCCAATGTTGTTGTATCATATCTAAAAATCTATGAGTGTTCCTACTATAAGTGTTAGTGAATCTTATTTTGTTGCTAGAGCAAGGGCCGCAATCTTTGTACTTCAAAAGTTCTCTTCTTGCATATGATTGTACTTCCCTACTAGTTTGCCTAACCTGTGACAATGAATAGCCTCGTTCAACAAAGCGACTTATAAGGTCATTATCAAAATGTATATATTCTTCAGAATTGGAACATATTCTATGTACTCTCATAAACTGTGATTTAGGTATATTTGCTGTAATATGTTTAGGATGACAACTGGATGCATGCAGTAGAGTGTTAGAATGGTGGGGTTTTCTATATAATGTACTAGACAGAGTGCCATCAGATTGTTTAGCCACTTTAACATCTAAAAAGGAAATAGATGTAGCATCATAATTTACTGTAAACCTGATACCCCATTTATTTTCATTCAAATATTGAACGAATTCCTGTAAATATACATCTGACTTCCACACCATCCAGCAGTCATCCAGAATTCTATGCCAGATATCAATTTCACCAAGAACAATGTTACGATGGATATCATATATTATTATCTGTTCCAAATACCCCATAAAGAGGTCAGCATAGATGGCTGCAAACGATGCACCCATCGCTGTACCCCTCAGTTGCAAAAAACATTTGGTATTGAAGAAAAAAACATTTTTAGATAACACATGCTCCATTAAGCATAACAGAAATGTATTGAAACCTGGGCTATATAAGGACATTCTGTTTAGCCAGTACTTTAAAGTACACAAACCACCCCAATGAGGAATACTAGTATTTAAAGACGTAACGTCTAAAGTACATAATAAGCAGTTAGACTCTAATTGGGCATCAGAAATAATATTAAAAAATTCATTAGTGTCTTTTATCCTGGCTCTCACTCCTGATAACAGTGGCTTTAAATAAACAGTCAAATAGGCAGACAAAGGTTCAGTTAGGGAGCCTTTACCAGATACAATCGGTCTACCCGGTGGCTGCTTCATGTCCTTATGGATTTTAGGGAGAAGGTAAAAGTATTGAGAAGACAGATTTTTAATCTTCAGATTTTGAAAAAATCTATGAGTGATACTTCAGGAGAAGACTCATCATACACGGATCCAGAGACAGATCGACAGCAAATGCCACCAGCTATCAAAAAGTCATATATGGGAATGCAGGATAATTTGTTATTGAATTCTGACATGGCCCCTTTACCTTTAGGAAAAGAAGGAGAGGGGGGGTAGGAAACATAAGTCCAAAAACAGGGATCGATGGATCTCTGGAAGCCATGCTGAACTTCCTGAAACCCAGATAGTGTCTTCCAGTAATGTGACTAACATCTCTTCAGTGGTTTTGACTGAATCTGAAAGTTTGTTGCTGAGCTAGGGCCTTCATTTTATTCCAGGGTTTTTTGTCCTTGAGACTGCTTAATTTGAAACTATATTTTCAGAATGGGTGATCTATTAGTGAAAATAGTGGCTTTAAGTTTAATAAATCAACATTTATTCTACCCATGAATAAGAATGCAGAAGTATTTCAGAAATGTGTACTTAAGGAGTTACATTTTGGGCTAAATAGTCAACAATATGTTTCTCCTTCTAATTTATCTAGTGAAGAAAGGAATGCTTTGATACAGCTGAAAAATAACAAAAATATAGTTATAGTTTGAGCTGATAAAGGTGGAGCAACTGTTATTATGGATAAATCTTTATATGTCACTGAAGCTAACAAACAGCTGCAAGATAATAGATTATATGCATGTATGCCTTATGATCCCACTTCTGATTTCAAAAAATAAATTGATATGTTTCTAGAGTCTGCTGTTAGTGAGGGGATTATTGACAAACATACAATGTTCCATCTGAAGGTTAAAAATCTGTCTTCTCAATACTTTTACCTTCTCCCTAAAATCCATAAGGACATGCAGCAGCCACCGGGTAGACCGATTGTGTCCGGTAAAGACTCTCGGACTGAACTGAAAATGGTGCCCTCCATTATTAGCGACACTCACAAAGCCAACGAAAATTCACAAATACACAGGAAGCTCCAATCCTTCTTACAAATCTTCCATAGATGAAAATGATGGTTTATTTCAAGTAATTCCAATAGTAACTTAGAAGAAAGCCCCATCTGGATAAAAAGGTAGATGTCCGGCAAACGCCACCAGCAGACTGCAACGAAGGAAATCCCCAAACCAAAACCTCTGCAAGGACAGCAGATGCACAGGCTCAAAAGGCAAAGTCAAAAAACAAAACAGCCAGCAAACATCTAGTTTTATTGTAGAAAACAGACCGGATTCGGCCCACAGGCATTTTTCAATGTAAAATACATCAGTACATTCACCATCTTATATATCATCACCTAATGAACTACTGAATTTTTGAATATTATTTCTGATGCCCAATTAGAGTCTAACTGTTTATTATGTACTTTAGACGTTACGTCTTTATATACTAGTATTCCTAATTGGGCTGGTTTGTGTGCTTTAGAGTATTGGCTAAACAGAATGTCCTTATATAGCCTGGGTTTCAGTACATTTCTGTTATGCTTAATGGAGCATGTCTTATCTAAAAATGTTTTTTTCTTCAATACCAAATATTTTTTGCAACTGAGGGGTACAGCGATGGGTGCATCATTTGCAGCCATCTATGCTGAACTCTTTATGGGGTATTTGGAACAGATAATAATACATGATATACATGATAACATTTTTCTTGATGAAATTGATATCTGACTTAGATTTCTGGATGACTGCTGGATGGTGTGGAAGTCAGATGTTGTATATTTACAGCAATTCGTTCAATATTTGAATGAAAATAAATGGGGTATCAGGTTTACAGTAAATTATGATGCTACATCTATTTCCTTTTTAGATGTTAAAGTGGCTAAACAATCTGATGGCACTCTGTCTAGTACATTATATAGAAAACCCCACCATTCTAACACTCTACTGCATGCATTCAGTTGTCATCCTAAACATATTACAGCAAATATACCTAAATCACAGTTTATGAGAGTACATAGAATATGTTCCAATACTGAAGAATATATACATTTTGATAATGACCTTATAGGGTCGCTTTGTTGAACGAGGCTATTCATTGGCACAGGTTAGGCAAACTAGTAGGGAAGTACAATCATATGCAAGAAGAGAGCTTTTGAAGTACAAAGATTGCGGCCCTTGCTCTAGCAACAAAATAAGATTCACTAACACTTATGGTAGGAACACTCATAGATTTTTAGATATGATACAACAACATTGGGACATTCTGTTAACAGATGATAGGTTGGGTGAGTTTTTAGGCCAGAGATGCTCATTTTCTTTCCAAAAAGGGAAAACTTTAAGTAGTTATTTTAGCCATTATAAACATTTTCTACCCTCTATAAACTCTGTACAAACTACTATAGATGGCACACAAGTGGTGGGTTGTTACCCCTTTTGGTCACTGTTTTTTTGTAAATTTATATGTTCAACTAAGGAACTTTCAAGTAAGAATACATCTAGGGTTTTTTCCATCAGAATGTTTAGCAATTGTAATAGTGACTGGGCTATATATGTGGCTATTTGCTCTTGCACAGCTTTTTATGTAGGACAAACTTCCAGACCATTAAAATTGTGAATTTCAGAACATCTAAGTAGCATTAGAAACAAGCATCTGGCTAATGCCTTATATAAACATACTATTATACACAAAACAGCGATGTTTAAATTCATTATTATTGACAGGGTGTTGGGACATAGATCAATGAAAAGTGGTTGGCATAGTGTTTTGAACAAAAAAGAAAAGTCTTGGATAGTAAAATTGGGGGGATTGTTTCCACCTGGTCTTAATGAACATTTGTAATAATTGTTTAATGAGATATAATTATCTCATGTGATGATATATAAGATGGTGAATGTACTGATGTGTTTTACAATGAAAAAGGCCTGTGGGCCAAACCTGGTCTGTTTTTGTACAATAAAACTAGATATTTGCTCCAACTGAGTGTTGGCTGTTTTGTTTTTTGACTTTACTTTTTGAGCCTATGCACCTGCCGTCCTTGCAGAGGTTTTGGTTTGGGGATATCCCATATCTATCCTGATGAGCAGAACCTTATCTGAAAGTGCTTTCCCCTCACTCTGGAAAATATCCCACGTCATCCCACTCCATAAAGGTGGAAGTTCTACAGACATATCCAGCTATAGACCCATTGCCATTCTTTCCCCACTAGCCAAAATACAGAAGCAACTAATGCAGTACTTTACACAGAATAACTTACTATCTGACTCCCAGCATGGTTTCAGACCACAACACAGCACCATCTCAGCCCTCCTTTCCTTTACTAATGTCATAAACCAAAACAGGGATGACAATAGGCTATCCTCCGGCCTCTTTCTTGACCTATCAAAAGCCTTTGACATGGTCATCCATGAACTTCTCATTCTTTCTCTAAAGTCTATTTCCTTCAATAAGCATGCAATCCAGTGGTTCCAGTCCTACCTGACTGGTAGACAACAGGTGGTATTATGGCAGGGCAAACTCTTCAGCCAGCTACCTCTCACACTTGGTGTCCCTCAAGGCTCCATACTAGGTCCACTACTGTTCTCTATTTTTATCAACAACCTTCACACTGCTATCCCTAAAGCTACCTGCATTCAATATGCAGATGATTCTACTCTGATCTGTTCAGCCACCTCCCCATCCGAACTGCAAATCCTAACCCAAGATACATTTAACACTATTGAGAACTGGCTTGCCAACCAACGCCTACTGCTGAACCCCAATAAATCTAAATTTCTACTCTTCACCCCCACTAGTAGATCTGCCACACTTTCATTCTCTGTCATGTCTAACAATGGTACCACTATCTCCCCAGATCAACACACCAAGCTTGTAGGAGTTACCATAAACAATAATCTTAAATTTGACCTACAGGTCAACAAAACCATACAGACCATCAGTAAGAAGCTTGAATCACTGTATAGAAACAAGACATTTTTAACCCCACTGGCTAGGACTGCAATCGCCCGGTCACACCTACTCTCTACTCTTTTACATGCCTCGCCTGTACTCTCAAACCTCAACAAATCCGAACTAGGTAAGCTCTCTCATTGCTACAACCATATTGCCAGATTTGCCACTGATTCCACCTATAGAACCCACCACTGCCAGAACCTGAAACAATTAGAGTGGCTGGAACTACTCAGCTTAATTCAATTCAGTCAAATCTTGATAGCGCACAAAATTCTGTACCACCCTGAAGATACCCCCTCACTTATAAATATTATTAAGCCATATAGAAACTTGAGATCCTTACGATCAGCCAACAAACTACTGGTCCAAACCCATAAAGCTAATAACTCTGCTGGTGAATCCCTGTTTGCCAACTTTGTTGGCAAAACCTGGAATTCGTTGTCAAACTTTATGACCCTACAATCCTCCATAAAAGTCTCTTCAAAAAAAACCTAAAACAGTATCTCAAAGTGAACTGGCTTTGCCCATGTACCAACCCTGATTAAGTTATAAACTGAAAGCATAATCTGTAAATATCGTAACATGTAACTACTTCACCAAGCTCTGTCTCCAATCTGATGTCTCTTGCTTTTAATTGTGTCTGACCATGAGAAATGTGAGTCCCTATTAGGGAACACTACTAAACCTTTGCACATAATCACTTTGTTTTATATTTTCTAATGTTATCTAACTTCTTGTGTAATCTATGTAATTTTGTCAATTTAGAGCTTTTCTCCCTGGGCCTCTGCTGAAAATAGAAATGTATCCAGTCAGACTATCTCGGTAAACAAATATAAAATAAAATAAATAAATAATGACATTCCATACCTTTTTGTTATTAATGGCTCCTAATACAATAGTATACATAGCAGCTGTTTGATCCAACTGTAGTAATGCTGATCATCAGACACAGACAGGAGAGCAATATATATATATATATATATATATATATATATATATATATATATATATAGATAGATAGATATAGATATAGATAGATATATATGGATCTAGGATGTTTGCTCGAAAGATCAAACATCCGAATCCATAACCACCAAATACACTTTAATGAAAGTGCTTTCATCGAAAAAGCGCTTTCGTTAAAGCTTGTTAATAAAAAAAAAAAAAACCTATACTTACATTTCTGAAGGGGGGCTTTGCCCCAATGCACCCCCATGTGGGGGACTGTGCCCCCCACATCCCCCGACTTTAATATTCTCCCTCCGAGACTGCACTACAGTGGGGAAAATTGAATTTTCCCTTATCTGCACCATAGTATGGCCTTGGCAGCAGGCATACTTACGTGAAAGTGCTTCTTCGGTGAAAAGCACTTTCCCGTAAGTATGGTCGCCCTAAATGGATTCAGACGTTTGATCTTTCGCTCAAACGTCCTAGATCCATATGTATATATATATATATATATATATATATATATATATATATATATATAATTATATATATAGGTTTACTATCATAAATTCGAAAATCAGAACAAAACGTGTCTGCATTTTCGAATTTATACATCAGAAATGAACATTTCCGAATTTACCTAAAGTCGAAAACAGCTGTGTATTGTCGAAAATGTCACTCGCGACATTTTCGGCAATACACAGCACTCCCACCCGTCCCGTAACTACCTACCTAACCAGCCTAAACACACAGTTATGCAGGGGGGCAAGCCCCCCTGCAACCCCCCAACTTAATATTCCAGCTCCGAGATCGCACTACAGTGAGGAAAGGGATGTATTTCCCTAACCGCACTGTATCGCGATCCCCTCACATGAGCGAATGTTAGAATTGCGAATGCACAGTCCATTCGCAATGGTAACGTTCGCTCACATCACCTGCCGAAATATGAAGTATTCGAACATTTCGAATACTTCATAGCCGTGCAAGTGCACGTCGGCATTGTGATAGTAAACCATATATATATATATATATATATATATATATATATATATATATATATATATATATATATATATATATCTAAATAAAATTGATAGGATTGTGCATATTGTGATTGTTGGTTTACAGTTTATTGTTTCGGTGCTTTTGTGGTCGTGTTTATGCTTAGTAAGGTAGCATGGAGGTTTAGTCACAAAGGACACTTTGAGGATTAAAGTACTTAATGTTAAAAAAAATGAAGCACATACAGTATGAGTATCTGTAAAACAGGAACAATAGTTGGACAGGTATTGGTAGTATTGGAATTATATAAATATTTATGTGCCTTATTGCTTAATGATAAAATAGCTATAATTCCAAAAAAATAACTCTCCATGAATCATGGAATTCTGTGCCTATGTTGCATTATACATTTTTTGCAAAAAGAGCAGCAATTCTCTTCACAGCAAAATCAGTATTAATACACGTTTCTCTTGCCATCACATTTATTTTCACTATACCCTAAAAAGATATTTGCCTTAAAACAAAATAATTTATTTCATCTCAGGGTCATTTTTTTACTTTCTCTTTTTATAAACAATTATTTAGAGCTGAAATGTCTTAAGATCTGCACATTTCATTTATTGTGCTTATTTTTCTGACCCTGAAGAATTTCTCTCTTACATTAAAACAAAATAATTTATTTCATCTCCGGGGCATCTTTTATTTTCTTTCTCTTTTTATAAGCACATACTTAGAACTGAAGTGTCATAACAACTGCATATTTCATTTATTGTGCTTATTTTGCTGACTCTGAAGAATTTCTGTGCTATACTTTCCTTGTTGTTGGGAAATAAGTAAGGGATTATTTCATGAAAAAAATAATGTATGTTAACTGTGAATTAATAAAAAAAAGTCTATACCTCTTATTGCACTAACGTAGGTTTTGCCATTACTCATTTTGGTCTGACAGGAGCCCTTCATCAGAGTTATATAACTCCCGATGAAGGGCTCGAGTCATGACAAAACCTATCTTTATCCAATAAAACAAATTATATCACCTCGGTGTTTTAGTGTTTCTGTATTTTCTGTTTGTGGACCTGCTTGGCACCTCTTATTTTTTCTACACAAATTCTAGTTATTAGTAAGTCAGTTTTTGAATAGAAATACACATTTGCTAGTTTTAACTTGTTTGTACTGATTATGTGAACATGTATATTATACAATGACTGCCCATTAGTATTCCAAAACACGCATGCTGATTGGCCACCTCAACCAGTGTGCCCGTTGTAAAACCGACAATATACCAATGGAAAAGGTGCGGTCACCCGGACTTTTTTTCCATTGCCATATTGTCCAAGTTTTAATTTTTTTCTATTAAAAAAAAATAAAGCTGTAGTCCTGACTCCACACATACAAGAAAGACAGCCTGAAGAAAATACAAGGAAAATCAGGTACGTTATATAAAATTAAATACACGTACCTGATTTCCCTTGTATTTTCTTCAAGCTGTCTTTCTCGTATATGTGGAGTCGGGGCTACAGCTCTCCTACCCATAAATTGCCCCAAACTATTTTTTTTTTTAATTAAAATAAAAATGTAAAGAAAGACAAATGGAGCAATGGAGATCTTCTTTTCTCAGTTGCTTACTTTCTGAAGCACTGATGTACTAGGTATGCATGGGGACACAAGTCCCATACACATGCGCACTACATCAAAAAAAGCAACAGGATCTCTACGAACCACAGAAGGACAGCAAGGAACCATTATTCAAGGACATTATCTAAAAAAAGTATTTTTTTCCCTTAAATAATGTCATTGTATAATAGCAATAACCCACGCCTGGGTGTGGGCAATGCTGGATTTACCCATGGTTGTCTTTGTTTGGCCACTCAGGCTTCGCCCTCATGACCAAACCACACCAACCATGGGTAAATCCAGCATTACCCACACCCAGACGTGGGTTATTGCTATAATCAGCCCTGGGCCTCTGGCTCATGCATGTTGATACCTAAGAATGCTTTACCAGTACCTGAGAATATAACTGCCACATCATGAAGTGAAAAAGCTAAACATGAATTAAAAGTAAAAAAAAATGTTCAATACATTTCTGATAACTGGCAGCATACAACTAGCTGAATTAATAGGTTCTTCCTACATCCTTGCATTTTGATTATCTGGAGGAAACTAAGCAGGGAAGTATACTGTGAAATTTAAACTTAATTACAAAACAATATACCATTTGCTGATAACAACTCAGGAACCATGAAAGTTCCACAATTACCAAGCAATGAGTCACAGGATAGTTGCAGGGCGTGATGTGAAGTATAAATTCTAACAAAAGCAGCTACATGCAGGCTATAATAAATACAAAAAAGAATGTATGTCATTTCAACAACATAATAGTGTAGTTTTCCTATTGGGGGCTGGCATATTCCTAGAAATTAATCATTCTCTAACCTAATGTAGTTTTACATTTACCTTAAGCTTGCTTTAATTAGTGACTGAGAATCTGACTGGAAGCTTCTACCACAAGATGTTTAACACTGTGATTGTTGCATTTCTTCTGCATCCAATTTGTATGTTATTCCCATAGTATACAAAATCTGGTCATCTTCAAAGCTGCATTAATTCAAAAAAGTTTGCAATATTATTATTATTATTATAACTATTATTATTATTATTATAGAGGACTTTAATAAGGTCGCTGATCATAACCAGCTAATTATGTGTTTCGGACAGTTATGTCAAGAAATTCACCTTCAAAATGAAGCAAAACTCGAGAGGTGAATCTTGAAATCCATATCAAGAAGAAATAAGTAGCTTTGATTGAACAGATCCTATCATAGTTCTTTGTAATGCATGAAGCTTTATCTTCTTTCTGTGCTACCAGTTACAGAAAAAATATATAAGAGCACAAAGTGATTTTCAGCTTTGAAAATTGTAAAACCTAGTGCAACTACATAGACAGTAGGCAGAATCAGTGTCCACTTGACATGTTTTGTGTGTGTGCGGGCACGCTTGTGTGTGCGTGTGTGTGTCATACCTCTCAACCTCTTAGCCCAAGAAATATGGACAAAACCTTACTGAGTGGGGGGACAAAGGCCCAAAAATAGGGACAAATTTTAAATATTTCTCTTACAAATTTAAAAAGTTGCTAGAATAACAGGGTTTGTGTTAACATGCATTTTTTGAAGGATATGAAATCTGAAACTTAAATGCATGTCATTACATTCTGATTTCATTCCCCAGGTCATCCCTGTGATTTGCCAGAAAACCACAAATGTTATTGCTAACAGACTGAAATTATAAAGCAAAACTCTGTACATTCTGCAAAAATCTAGACAGTTGATAGATATGGTAGGTTTGCGTGCGCGTGTGTGTGTGTGTGTGTGTGTGTGTGTGTGTGTGTGTGTGTGTGTGTGTGTGTGTGTGTGTGTGTGTGCGCGCGCACGCGCACGCACGTGCACTTGTGATTGTGAAATACGTAACAGCTTTTAAAGCTAGGGAAATGCTTCATATGCTTTTTTGGCTGCTGTTATGCTCTAGTCTAAGACTGAAGATTAACAGTAATGAAAATTGCTTAAAGTTTTAACCACCTTTTTATATCAGAAAAGTATATAACAAATTGGTTTTTTGCATAATTTAGTTCATAATAGCAGTACTGCATGCACACAATGATAATGAGAAGAACAGAAGAAACTGGAAACTGCAAATATAAACTGAACTACAACTCGTCTTTTTAGT
Organism: Protopterus annectens; assembly: GCF_019279795.1. Taxonomy (NCBI): domain Eukaryota; kingdom Metazoa; phylum Chordata; order Ceratodontiformes; family Protopteridae; genus Protopterus; species Protopterus annectens. The sequence goes on along the minus strand of NC_056749.1, from coordinate 652,437,620 downwards.
GCTATCTATGAGATGCCAGCAGTGATAACTCTTAAGTTAAACATGGCATTCCACATTTTGCAATATGCAATTTTCTGACAAATCTTTCAGGTACAAAAGTTATGTTTGACTGGGTTTTTTCTATAAGAAATGGTGATAACGCTTGCTTGACTCATATTTTAATGTATAATGCATGTATTACAGTATATCAGTACACAAAAGTAAAGATAAACTGTGCACATTTTCCCAATATACAACATTAATCAGACAGGTGTACCTTTTCAAACTATTCATGCCTAAAATATCAGCTGGTAGCACTCACTGCCCTGTAATAAGCTAGCATTTATTTATTTTACTTATTTTCTAGTATGCATTTTATACCTTTCACATCAAAGGGGACCCGAAGACTGTCCAAGAAAACAACGGATAAAAATGGATAACAGGCTTAGAATAAGTCTTGAAAGGGATAGCACTCTATTACAGGATGTATGCATACAATAACATACATACACACTCACAGAGCAGAGGACAATGGAGAGGATTGTCAGTTCATGTATTAATATGTCTTTGAGATGTGGGCTGAAATAAGGAATCCAGGTTAAAAGCAACGTGGACACGAGAGGAGAAATGTACATTTTCTACAGAGAATGTAGTTCAGTGAGGAACTGAATTAGAGAACCAATCATTGTGAGCTAAATGTTGACCACAGGATTACTATGCACTCTTTTAGGTTCATAGATAGGTACTAGGTTATCGGCCCAGGGGCCTAAGTAAGCTTAGCCAACAAGGTTTCCTGGCTTATGCCACCCAAGAAAGTTATTTTCCTGTGCCCCTGTCAAGCAGAGCCACAGAAGTGATCTCAGGGGTGTGTATTTCCTATTTCCCATCCACTCATCAAGATTTTTCTTGAAGAGTACTAAAGAGAAACTTTGCTTGACATAGATGGGTAGCTTGTTCCAGAGTATAGGACATCTCTGGGACAGGAATCTATCCCTCCAGCATGTCCTGTTTATTGTGGTGACAAGGTTTAGGTCCCTAGAGCATGTAGCTTGGAGGGATTGGGATTTCTTTAGGCATAACATGTCCCATCAACTCTGGGTTTAACCATAGCTTTATATGTTAGGCAGAGATCTTCTCGGAGTAGGCAATATGCTACAGAGTAAAGCTGGAGTTTTTTGAGAAGGTCAGTGTAGGGCATCTGTTTGAGGCCAGTAATCCTCTTTGTGAGGTACTTCTGTGGCCTTTCCAACTGCTGCAGATGTCTTGTGAGGTACATTCCAAAAGGGGCATTGTACTCTATAATGGGTCTAATGAATGCTGAGTAGAGGGAGACAATGACCTCTTTAATCCTGGATGAGATTCCTTTTGTGATGAGGTGGGCCACATAGAAGGATTTCCTGACTACTGTGGAGATGTGATTATCAAAGGAGAGACTACTGTCCACCTGGGTCCCAAGGTCTCATCACACATTCAGCATTAAGAAGACTGCTGTTTATGTGGTAGTTCATGGGTACAGAGTTTTTACCAAAGGGGATGACAATGCACTTTTTGGCATTGAGCTTGAGGCCATGCCTCTGACACCAGGCATGTGTCTCAGTGAGGCCCTTCTATAGGATGTCCACATCATTTAGGGGCTCGATTATGGCTCCTAGTTTTGCAGTCATCTGTGAACTTCATTAGCCAGAGGCCTTCTGTGTTAGTCTGCACTTCAGAGAAGTAGATACCAAACAGGAGAGGTCCCTGGACTGAACCCTGTGGTACTCCACTTGTCACTGGTATGAAGTCAGATTTGGAGTCTGCAACTTTTACAATGTGGGTTCTGTCAGTGAGCCAGTTGGCAACCCAGCTTGTGACATAAGGATTTATACCTAGTTTAGTGAGTTTAGCTATAATTCCAGAATGGGGGATGGTGTTGAAAGCCTTGGCGAGGTCAAGATAGGCTGTGTGAACCACCTTACCCTCGTCTACGGCTTTGGTGACTGCCTCAAAGAAGTCGATCAGGTTCAAAAGGCATGATCTGCCTTTCACAAATCCAAACTGGGTGGGGTCCAGAGTTTGGAGGCTACCAATGTCTTTGTTTATGAGTTCCATGATGATACGTTCCATGGCCTTGCAGACCAGGTTTGTCAGGCTAATAGGGCGATAGTTCCCAGGATTAGTGGTGGCTCTCCCTTTCTGGAGTGGGATAACTGTTGCTGTGCGCCATTCAGTGGGCACAAAGCCTGACGTGAGACTATGACTGAACATGGTGCTTAGGTGGGAAGCTAGTTCATTCTGAAGTTCATGTAAAACGCAGCCTGGGATGTTGTCCGGTCCCATGGATGCTGTGTTTTTGGTTTTAGAGAGTGCAGCTTTCACCTGCATAGATGTGATTACAGGGACTCTGTATTCTTCCTGTATAGATATGGGCCCTTTAGGGGGTGAGAGGGGGGTAAAGTTAGCAATGAACCTATCTACCAGGATGTTGGCAATATCAGATGGTTCTGTAATTTTTGTGCCATTGTGCTGTAACTCAGAGCAGATCTGGGTGTTGCCATTGAGATTCTTGACATAGCTATAGAATGTTTTGTGGTTGCCCTTAGAATTAGTGGCGATTTTATTTGTTAATTTAACTAAAATTACATAAGACTTATGCACTGGAGAGCAGTGTTCATTTTCAAGCATTCTATAGAAAAAAGGGTTTTCAGTACAAAATATGAAAGTGAAAGAAGTGATAGAAAATTACAAAATTATATGACATAAGCAAAGAAAAATATTGGACAAAGGAATTTCTGACCTACTGGCATAGAGTAAATGTGTTTACTGGTTACCAAGTTTCAACAAGTAGCCAAAGAAACAGAGATTCATCTGGGCAATGGGGAGATCAATTGACCAAGGGCCTGTCCATCCTCTTGAAGCAGTGGGTAGAGCAATAACTGGCAAAACATATTACCTGCTGTGAGTATTAGCAAAATATCAAAACTGCTCACAGAAAGAGTGTGTGTGTGTGTGTGTGTGTGTGTGTGTGTGTGTGTGTGTGTGTGTGTGTGTGTGTACATACATGCATGCATCTTGTCTCAGTCAGTACACTCAAGTATTGACTTTAAAGAGAGAGGGAGGAACTTGGTTTGGATTTAAACCAAAGTGTTCTCTGGTTAACTTGTGCCAAGTATGAATGTCTAGGATCCACAAACCTTGAAAAATAATAGTAAAAAGCAATCAAATAAAGGTATGCAAATCATACCTCTCAATTGTACAGATTTTCGCAGAATGTCCAGATGTTTGCATCATATTTTTGGTCTGTTCCTCATAAAATGTATGGTTTTCTGGCCAATCTTTGAGAATTGTTGTCACTAAATAATATTAAATAATGACGGACATTTGAGTTTCAGACTTTATATTCTTCAGAAAATGCATAATAATGCAAAACCTATTATTCTAGCAACTTTCTAAGTTTATAGGAGCAATATTTAAATTCTGTCCCTATTTTTGGGCCTTTGTCCCCCATTCTTTCTGGTTTTGTCCAGGTTTCTTGCACTGAGAAGTTGAGTGGTACGAATTTAGGAAACTGTTGTGTGTAACTTGAACTTGCATTGGCTACCATTGTTAAAACAGAAGCCCTTTCAATGTTAAATACTGAACATTATAAGTTTCTCTTTTAACAGTAGAAGAAGACTCTTTAAGGGCACTCAGATCAGACTTAGTTTTAGAGCCAACAAGGCGGTGATGAAAAGATACAGTAGTGTCAAGTATGTTCAGAAAAAGAAGGTAGTAACATGCTGTTTAAAGTAAAAATTATATCATATTAAGATAGGGCCAGGAATGACATATTTCCTAGCACATTTTCATTCATTGTACTTGGAAATTTCACTGGGTATGAGCACCTTCACACGACGATGCAGAATAATGGCTGGTTATGCAACTTGCACTGTGTCACACAGTTTGAAAGTGGAAATTAGGGGAATCAAACTCAGAACTACAGGATGAATCTTGTTAACTACATATAACCTTAGCCCATTACTAAACTTCTTAGATTTGCTGGTGTACTGTAAATCAAATAAAATTAATAAATGTATACAAATGTCTCTAGACGGCTACTGGTACAATCGTTCAAGATAGTAAAGACCATTATCTTTCTCTGAGTAAGACTTCTACTTAAATCTTGCACATATGTAACTTGGAAATAAGGTGCATGCCTACTTATATCTTAAAATGTAGGAACCTTAAATCAACTGCTTAAAATGGAAAAAAAAAGTCATCAGCAGATCAAATCACCAGACGGTGCAGCTTTTGAGCTGATATAATTTTAGTAAACTACTTAAGAAGGTGACATTCTGCTAATACATGCCTTCAAGCAGATAAGAAAAAATGACTTGGAAAAATAATCTCTGTATAATCCTTTGGTTTAATAAATCTAAGCTTTTTTAGGAATGAGGCTTTCTGGAATGACATTACTAAAGGCTTCATATGACATGCACTGCAAAGTACTTTTGAAGTAAAAGCAAGTGAAGGATTTGCTGGGTTTTGCCATATAGCTATATATTCCATTTGATAAGCTTTCTTTCATTAAGCTCAACAAATATTTAAGGAGCTTTCTAGATCCTAAGTAGCCTATGCTAGTGCTAAATGATGTGGGCCTTTTTGTCACAAAATATAAAGAAGTACATACTAGAATGAACAATCTTCTAATATGAATGATGTCACTTAAAAGGCAATGAAAATTAGAAACAAGTCAAGAAAATAACTGCCTGCATGTAAGATCAGGGGACTAATGTTGTCTGTGCCGAGTGATGTACTCAGAGAATCCCTATATTTTTTAATTTTTTGGGGTCAGCTATAGTAAAGTCACTATCCAGCTTATGTGATGTGACAGTTTGTCAAAACGGAATCAAGAAGAAAACTGTATATGCCTATGTCAGCACAGTTCCACATTTTATTGCATGATTACTTCCTGTATCAGACACTCTGCAGGTGCTTGGGAACAATAAACAAATGTGTAGGCAAACGCTGTTCTGGCTTTAGCTGTAGCTCTAATAATAGTAAATATGTAGCTAGCTCACTGAGGTACTGATTGACCAAGTTCTTCTCTTAATCCTCAAGGATGACACTTTCCCTGCCGTCCTTTTAAATGACTATAATTTGCATTTGTTCTCGAGTGTGTGCACTGTTTCAGGCACTCATCATTGTGTTGCTTATGTTGGATTACTGTACCACTGAGTGTACAGCAAATGGAGTTTGCACTGCTGAGTGTGCAACAAATTAAATTACATAATCAGAATGGTATACATAAGCCTTATTCCGTACACCAAGCATTGATTGTGCAATGGATCTTAAGTGGCACCTGCCCTTTTTGCATTGCAGATACAGCTACAGCTACAGCATGTAGGAAAATCAGCACTTGTGTGCTCAAACACGTCGATCGAGGCATTTAGTGCCATCACAGCTCAGAGCAAATTATCACTAAAATCAGGGACAAAGCCAAAATATTCAAGGACAATGGATCAGAATTAGGAACATTTTTTTTAAAAAAATTGGCACTATTCTCTTAGAATAAGAGGATTTGTGTTGACTTCTGCTTTCTGACAAATAGGAAGTCTGTGACTGTAACGTTTGGCATTGTTTAACACATTTAACTTTCAGTGTTTCATCACAAAAGTACAAGTATTACAAGAGACAGAATAAAACTCTTGAGGCAAAAATCATCTGTGATGTATGCATGCCACATCTTGTCTCCATGAGGACAGGCCAACAGCAGCTGAATAATTTCCTGGCTTTGTCACATGATCAGTTCCTGTCTGATTTCTTACTTAATAGACTTTGTCATTTATAGCTTGTAATGGTGTTGATTTACAGCAGCAGATGCAGCAAAGGACTCCTCAAGTGGTAGGTCACTGCCATATTTGGAAGTGGTTAAAACAGCTTTGCACAAGGCCTTCTTTGTGATGTTGCTAATGTAAATGCTACCTCTCACTGCACTGCTAGTACTTTGGTCCTTGAAATATTTGCTTTCTGCTGACCCATCTGACCACCCTTGAGATATTTTTGCTGACCTGTCATCACACCTTTTGTCCTTGAGATATTTTCTGTTCATCTACTACTATGTCTGCCCCTGCAGAGGTACACTAACAGCAGTCCAACCTCAATGTGTCTATTATAGCAATAACCCACGCCTGGGTGTGGGTAATGCTGGATTTACCCACGGTTGGCGTGGTTTGGTCCCGAGGGTGAAGCCCGAGGGGCCAAACAAAGCCAACTGTGGGTAAATCCAGCATTACCCACTCCCAGAAGTGGGTTATTGCTATTATACAATGACATTATTTAAGAAAAAAAATAATTACTTTTCTTAAATAATGGCATTGTATAATGCCTCCTTGCTGCCCTTCCGCAGCTGTCTGGTATTCCGTGGAAGTTCTCATGTACTGCGCATGCCTACGCAGTACATCAGAGCTGTGGGCAAAAGCAACGGAGAAAGCAAGATCTCTGTTGCTTTTTACTGTTTCGCTATGTTAAATGGGTTTAACATAGCAAGACAGCTTTAAAAAAAGCAACAGAGAATCTCCGTTGCTTATTTTAAAGCTGTCTCGCTATGTTAAACCCATTTAACATAGCGAGTTTGAAAAAGCAACGGAGAAAGCAAGATCTCCGTTGCTTTTTGCAAACTGTTTCGCTATGTTAAATGGGTTTAACATAGCGAGACAGCTTTAAAATAAGCAATGGAGATCTCCATTGCTTATTTTAAAGCTGTCTCGCTATGTTAAATCCATTCAACATAGCGAGACAGGTTTAAAATAAAAAAGCAACAGAGAAAGCAGGATCTCCGTTGCTTTTTACACACTGTGTCGCTATGTTAAAGGAGTTTAACATAGCGAGACAGCTTTAAAAAAAGCAATGGAGATCTCCGTTGCTTTTTTTAAATCTGTGTCGCTATGTTAAACTCCTTTAACATAGCTTACAATTTAAAGACTTATACTAATGGAAAAAGTCCGGGTGACTGGACCTTTTTCCATTAGTATAAGTCGATTTACAACGTGCACGCTGGCCAATCAGCATGCACGTTTTGGAATATTAATAGGGGGGTCATGGTATAATATTTTTTTTCTCCCTTCCAAACTACATGACCAGATATACGTCACTGTCAGGGAAGAAAATTCTCTTTGCACTGCTTTGATAACAACTGACCGCATGGGCACCAGGATAACATTGACAACACGATAGTTCAGTGGTTTAGGTTTCTGTCTCATGGTACCATGTTACAGGGTTTAAGCCTGACTTACATTTATTGTATTTGCCAAATTTATGTGTATTCCCTGTGTTTTTGTGTTTTTACTTTTGGTAGTTCAATATCCTACCAATTCCTAAAAGCATGGTGTTTGACTGGCAAATCTCACTCTCCACAAATGTTTAAATTGTCCTTACATCAGTGGTTCAGGTCAAGGCTGGAAGAGGTCTATGAAATATCAGTTCACGTAGCTTGTTAGTAAACAACTAAATGAATACCTTACACTAAGAATGCTACTATGCTTAAACTGGCATCACAGTTACCTCCCCATTTATACGAATGATGTCCTGCATCCCAGGATATTAAGGCACTTGTATGTCCAAGGATAAGTAACTCAAATATAAACTAATTGCAGCTGTTAAAAATAATTGCATTAAAGGTATAAGCAAGAGGGCAACATGTGCTTTGAATGCTAAAAATGAAAAGCCAGGAAGACAGGGTCACAGGAGACAACCTTTTGTTTAACAACATTATCCTTTGACACTTCTTAATACTGTATTTACACATTACAATCCCTCCTTTTCCAGAAACTGCTTAAATCACTTTTTTCTGCAAGACAAAGTGCAATATTGTATTATGCCAATATTTTCTACAAATCAGTCTAATAGGAGTGTGCCTAATGTATTCTGAGTGTGTGCTTGGGACTGCTGTACTGGAATCTGATTAATACCATTTACATCTCTTTTTAAATATTGGGATTCTGCATTTTTTTTGTGTTGAAATACACAACAGCAATAATGGAGTACTGCTATGTACAGAGCAGGTTGATATGATTTTTTATTACTTATCTTTAGTCATGCAATCGAATATTATAAACATTTCTGATTTATTACTTAAGTTATAACTCTCTAACTCTTTTAAATTACATATATTAAAGTGACATGAGATTATTCTCTTTCTTATATCTGGTTTTATTTTGCATTTAGTTAGCTAAATACTACCTAAAGTATAAAGCGTCTACAATTAAATTTGATGCTGACATACTAGGAATTCTGCTAAGGTTATTCTTTTGATATGTTGTAGTACACTGACAGCTTTGTTTGAGCAGTTTCAAAAATCATTATTTCTGCTATTTCAAATGCCAGGCAGACAATCTCAGCTGAGATATATAGAATGCTGGGATATGCATGTGTTATTCTAAATAAATTGATTATATTTGCCATTAAGTTAGAATAACCATGTCCAGATTTACAAGACATCTTGTCAGAAAAGTGGCAAAAGTACGACTATGATGTTTCTGATCAAGATATGCCCCTCTGATGGACACCAGTGGAGTGTCAAGGAAAATGGCACAGGTGCCACAGGGTGCCTAGCAATTCAGTGTAGTGTAAAAATGAAACAGAATATTGTAAGAATGTCACAAAATACTTTCAGTTCAGCTCACTTGGGCTCTACCTCAGAAAATCATTTTAGGAGAAAAGTTCGAGTGAAAATCGTAGCACTTTATTGCTGCTCTCAGAAGGTAACAAACTCAGGTGATACATTTCCTCAGTTATCTATAACAACATATGTTAAGTGTAATAAGTATAATTGTAATACATCAATCCAAAAAAAGTTCCAGACCATTAACCACAGCAAGCCAGGAAGCACTGAACGAAGTCACAGGACAATACCACAGAAAATACATTTATTTACCACAAAAAATTCGTTAAGCGCTTTTGTTCAAGTGTATACTGAACTTCATCAGAACAATTAAGTCAATCTCAAAGTAGTAGTTATACAGTTTCAAAAAATCACATGACCAGCAAAGACTAAACACTTAAAGATTCATAAGGATATTAGTAACCCCCATTCCATCCTATTGTGGATGCCAAACAGTCAAAAACTTACTATATTGCACAATTCTTGGATGAGAAATTTAAGTCAGGTGTAGTTAATATTCAACAAGTTTGTAAAGATTCCTGGCAATTTTTGAAAATATTGAATGAAACAGGATTCTCTTTTTTCTGTAATACCTCATGACATTGGATTAGATTGGTTAGAAGAGCAGTTGCAAAAACATGCTGGCTATATGGCAAATTAAGCTTATACTTGGTGTACACTTATGGAATTAGTATTAAAACACAATTATTTGTATTTTGAAGGACAATTTTTTTAGACAGGTGACTGGAGCTGCTATGGGGGCAACATGTGCCCCCACCTTTGCCAACTACATTATGTCCTTCTGGAAAGAACACTATATTTAATGGACCCTATGTGGGAAATTGGGTGTCCTATGTAAGATTTTTGGATGACATTTTTATGTTGTAGAAAGGGTCATCAATTTATTAAGTGACTTTTTAGAATACATAAACAATACAGTTAAGTTTTTAAAATTTTGTTGTACAAGGGATATGGAATCCATTGCTTACTTAGATGTAAGAGTATCTAAGGATAGGGTGAACAGTAAATATGTCTCCAATGTATATTGAAAGCCTACATATTCAAATTCTTACCTTCGCTATTCAAGTGGGCACCCACAATACCAGAAAAAGGCCATAGTTAAACGTCAGTTTGTGTGAGTAGCCTGTATGGTTTCAGAACAAACTGACTTTTTGACTGAATTTGGGAAACTAATGGAATTTTTTACTGCAAGAGGTTACCCTTGTTAGTTAACAGCATTAAACTTGAGGTAGTGCATAAGAGAATAAATGGCACTTACTTTCCTATTTTAAATAGCAATCAAAGTATGTTATTTCCAGTTGACAATGCAGGTCAGTTGGATGAAATGGTATTTATTACTACCTATTGTTTTGATTCACAAAAAATAATGAACATTATGCACAATAATTGGTGGATTTTTTCTAATGACACTGCATAAAACAAAAACTTGGAACAAAGTCTAGGATAGTGTTTAGAAAGGACACATCTTTTAAACAATTATTAGAAATGGGTAGCACCCATAGTTTGACAAACTCACACAAGAAAACTGGCACATATAAGTTTGGGAACTGTAGCCAGTGTAAACACTTGGCAAGAAGCATGTGGTCATAGCTAACAGAAAATGTGGATGCAACCAATATTTTAATTTCAATTCTTGTAACATAGTATATGCAGCTTTATGTGACACATGTCTAAATTTGTATATAGGGAAGACTTCAAGGAGACTAAGAGATGGAGTATACGAACATGTTTTAGATATAACAAACTTACCAATGCATTGTATATGCACATCAGTATTAATCAGGGACATGATTTTAAGTTTTATGTCTTAGATTATGTTAACTTTGATGATCAAGGTAAAACTACTGCAGCACATTTAAATTATAAGGAAGTTTTGAGGCAGATTAAGTTGAATACAACTGTTCAACCAGGATTAAATGAGTGTTGTTCATTAGCTCCCATTTTAAAATTGAAGTATTATGACATTTAGATGTGTATGTGTGTGTGGGGGTTACTTGGGTTAGAATTAGAATTTTAAATCTCTGTGTCTTTAAGTGTTTAATCTTTGCTGGTCATGTAATTTTTTGAAATTGTATAACTACTAAGTTGAGATTGACAATTGTTCTGATGAAGTTCAATATACACTTGAAAAAAAGCTCTTAACGAATTGTTTGTGGTAAATAAATGTATTTTCTGTGGAACTGTGCTGTGACTTCGTTCATAACTGTAATACATTTTATATAATCCTATAAAATAAATGCTAACATCGATATGGTACATTTGCCAAGATGTTTCTGTTTCTTATCTAATTGTGAACTGAAACATAAACTATCCACAAATGGCTGTGTGAATTTGTTTACATAATTATTTATTTAGGTGAATGAGTGACCCTACTGGACTTAACACCTTTGGTGGAGATATAGCTGAATATCTACAGTCAAACACAAATATAGTTATAAGGTTAAAGGGCATGCAGTTTGTACCTGACATAATTTTGTCAATGACGCATTTTAGCTTCATTAGTTCAAGCCAGTCCACTGGCATATATATGATGGAAACTAAAGGGCACAATATGGTCATGACAGTCTAGGCATGAAAAACTAGAAGATGGGAATAAACTTCCTATCTTTATAAAACAAAGCCTGTCCCTCATTCTCTTCAAAAAGAATTTGGATAAGGAACCATAAATTCACTCCTGGGGGGACTGCCCATGTCCCTTATGGACATAGGCAGTCTCTAAAATTACTCAGGGCTCCAATACCCAAAGACCCACTACCCTGAAACTAACCCATTCCCATATCTGGGGAATTATTTTATTTATTTATTTATTATTTGTTAACCGGGAAAGATAATTAAGATATAATAGTGTCATATCCTGGGTATTATTGGCTAGGCTTGTAAAGGCACTTGTCCCATTTGCCTAGTAATCACCTATCAACCTATCAACCTATCTCCACTGGTTATATGAGCCACATGCATCTCCACATCCATACTCATCCCCCACACATGAACACTATATGTTCAGGATGAGAGTCATTTGGCTTGTTAAGTATATATATTAGTATCATGATGAGTTAAAGTATGCACAGTGGTTGCCAGATCTGGTGGCATAGAGAGATAAAGCCCTAACTATAGCCAAGGCAACCTGGTTTTGATTAGCATCTCAGATGTCTGTTGGAGCTCATGTGAATAATATGGACATAACTAACCTGGACAGGAGGGTGTGGACAGAAGTCCCAATGTCACAATCCCTCAGAAGAAGGGTGACAGTACAAAGGGGCAATCCTGGGCCATGCATGCAGATCACCAAGTCGTGGATGTATTAGCCTTCAATGGCAGATGCCTAAGAACATGGACTTTATGAACATAATGTTTAGTGGCCTGCATGGTGATGTGAGTCATTAATCCCCCAGCAAGGGGAGGAGTTTGGGCAATATCAAAACAATGTCACTGTTGGGATGTTAGCAAAGGCACAAACAAACCTTATGGTTGTTTATGTAATGGCCTCTATGAATGGCCTTATTCACATACTATTACTACTACCAAAATACACTGTATGGGACATCAGTTATGCAGAGTTCAGACAGGTAAAGGCTTGAAGATCAGCAAGCATGGAGGTAAAAGATCTAGAAAAAAATATCCACTGTGCTTGGTGGAATCTGGTGCAAAATATGAATAATTTCCATCACTCATCTTTATTTCGAGATTAATTACTGGTAGCCACCCATGTAATGATTAAGACAGTTATAAAATATGCCCTCAAATGAAATAATACGTAGCTCAGGTATGTCCGCAGAAGAATGCTAAAGGCTTCTACAGTGACCAAGAATGTTTAAAATGCACATAAAAAGTAACAACTGATAAACATTGTTGTATGACCATGGAGATATCCTGTATGAGTAGAATGGGGAGGGCTTTTTAACCTGCTATAAGCACTGTCTATTTGAATTTTTTTTATCTTTTTAATTATGTCACTGCCTATGATATCATTATTAAATGATCTACTAACACTTTCATTATTAGAATACAGTCTCAAAATCCATGTCACTTCCCAGTTTAATATGCAAGGAATAAGTGGCTTTAAAAGCATATAGCAGATGTTTGCTGCTGCCCTGGCTTATGACCAACACCTGTCATGCCCAAATAAGCTTTACACTGTACCTCTTAGTGCTGTCTTACAATGAGTAAATTAAATTTGATCAAGAATATTTTTTTACTTCCACTCACACATGCAGTGTTTTCCAGGAGGAACTAATAATGTATTACCTTCTTTTCTTTCTTTCCATCTTTTTTTTCCTTGTTTTGATAGCAACGTGCTATAGCCAGCTACATAAATTTAGCACATCAAAATAAATTACTGTCCACTCTTAAAATAAAACAACCTTAATATAATTGTTTGGCAGCTATGGTTAATGCAGTCACTCTTTGAAACATAAAAGTCAGCACTTAATAAGTTCATGTTTTATATAAATGTTTGTCTTTCGGCTTTTTACCGGTAAGGGGTCGCCACAGCGGAACTCCAGTCCACTAATGATTGGCAGTAGATTTTTACGAAATGCCGAGGTGCCAGCTCGACACCCAACTTTCAACTAAGGCATGCCCATTTATGCACGCATGTCTTTTGAACGCTACCCTACTGTGGGGTGGACATGCAGACTCCACACAGAATGCACTCCCAAGCCAAGCCGAGGATCGAACGAGAGAACCTCTTGCTGTGAGGTTACAATGCTACCGCTGTACCACCGCGGCAGACAAATACTTTTTACTAATAAATAAACCATAAGCCGCTGACCTTTGAAACTAAACAATAAAATGATCTGCTATAAATAAATAAAATAAGCAATGTATATTTTGAAAGTTAAGTACAAAAGCAGATATACAGATAGAAATGCACTATCAGCTTTCCGATACTGGAACTGCCTTTAACTGAAGATTTACTGAAGTCTGTCTACCTCTGACTTTAAGAGCATTTAGCAGTTGTAGAATACTCACAGACAAGAGGTCTCAGTCCAACAAGGCCATTGGATTACCCAGAAGGCAAAGATTAACAATTGCATATTGAATATGAGTGTGTCAAGTTCTCAAGTTCCTTTTAGTTTCGATTTCAAATGTTAGTTTCCTGTTCACACAGTTCTGTAGGAAACACAATCCACATTTAGCAATACCCTTTCAAAACAAGCATCAGGTTTAGGAAAACAAACACAAAGTGCTGCAATGTTTGTGTGGGTGTGAAATTAGTTCATGGATCTAATAGATTATACAAGGAAATCAACAACTATATCATTGTTATGTAACCTATACATTTACACGTTCTACAGATTTACAAGAAATATCAGTCACACATTTGTTCAGCATTAGCAGTTTTCCTGAAAGATAATTTGATTCCATTTAATACAGATTTTCTACAATTCCCATTCACATCCCAATTAAATAGTATATGCAAGTTTCACACAGCCTGTCTCAGAGCTCATCAGCATGGTTAAAGAAAAAGTAAGCCAACTGATACCACCCTGTGTGGATGACATCTGATATAATCTATGGCATTAGCTTCCAATCCACTGATGGAATCAGTTGTTATAAAATCAGAAACATGTATTAATTCAGCTCATAACAGTGTCCAGAGAAAACTGAGAATGTTCTTAGCTTTGGTAACTTGAAACAGCAATGACTTGTTGACTATTTTTTTAAATAGGTCATGAACATTGTTATGGAACAGAAGCATGTTCTGCTTTTGCCCTTCAGGTTCAAATATCATCCAGGGCTCAGTTCATGGGTGACTCTCATACTATAATCATATTTTAACAACATTAATAACAAATACAGGAACTCAGACCTAATTATTTATATAGAACATTGATACCATTATTAGCAGAACCTTTTAGGATATACTGTTATCAATCTCTGCACGGAAGAGATGGTTCCACCTTACTCTGTCAACAATTGGAAATATCTTACTGAAAACCATTGATTGATAAATAGCAGGTATACATATAATTCCTGAAATCTCTTTAACATTCAACTACTTCTTTGTCTTAATAGGGGACCTCTGAAGTGACACAGCCTTAGGACCACTCCTATTTGCCATCTATTTGGCTCTGGCTGACTAATGCAAGCTAAGACTTAGCCATCTTGCAGGAAGGTCTGCCCCAAATAAACAACTGGTGCCAAAATCATGGACTGCAACTAGATGCCAAAAATGTATTATTGTATCCTTTGAGAAGTCAACTACCCCAGAGAACTACCATATTAATAATAAGCTCCTAAGACTTGACCCAGTTGTTCAGGATTTGGGAACATGTGGATAGTGATCTAACTTTTGACCAATATGTTTATTGTTGTAAGACAGTCCTTCTATATTGCACAGTTTATAAACAGAGGGATTGTGTCTAGATCATTATGTCAGTCATTCAATTTAATCCCCCCAGTGGCATGTATCTATCCAGACACATGCAACAACTGGAACATCCACAGAGATACATTGCTAAAAGGATACAAGACCTAAACAACATAGCCTACATGGACTGACCTAAAGCCCTATTACTGTACTCAGTATCTTACAGACTGCTAAGAGGGGACCTGTGTCTTGTATACAAAGCATCCTCTGACCCATTACTGATGGATTTACTGCATCAAGTCAAATGGCATCCAAAATGCTCAGTATAGGAATCTAAACCTCTTCTGCAATGTCAACAAAGTGGTGTGCAGGGACATGTATATCTCACAGTGGATACTGTTATTGTGAAACAGACTCCTCATCCACATAAAACAAAGTTCATCCATGTTCATATTCAAGTTCAAGTTAATTCTATGGATGGGAAACAGACAATGTACCTCAGCAGTGACCTCTGTACTACTAAAGGACAGAGGCAATGCCTAAATGCTTTATTCCATGCATGGGTTCCTTCAAATTATCTATGGTATAATCCCAGTTATTCTCATTAGGAGTAATATGTAATTATCAACCATGAGATGGGTAAGGGAAGTCTATAACCAAATTAGATAGGTTATTTTGAGCACAAATGGGAAGCTGGCCAGGCTTAAAATGACCAGCAAGGGTAGCTTGCCCAGTACTTATCTATGACCTCATAAAAGAATATCCTATCATTTAAAAATATACCATTTTCACATTATTATTCTGCAATATCCTACAATGCTACATTTATGCATTCAAAAATGAGAATACTAAAGTGACCAATAATCCAAATTCCATCGTGATGCACCTTCTCCCTATTGTTGCTATGAAGCTCTTATCTCTTGTTAGCCTACCTGCCCTGCATGTCAAGGACACTGCATTTCCCTTCCCTGATGCACCTGTGTGCTTTATACACAAAGACCATATTCAGTGCTGCCAACAGCATTTTCTTTCCCAGGGTCAGCTGTCACTATGCCACAATACACACAATGCACATCCACAGACACACATATAGCTCTATATGTATCTACACCTATATCTATATTCTATATCTTTTTGTATATATCTATAAATATCCTAAGGCTAGGAATGTACATCGGGGAGAAAATGAGAAACTTCCTTATCCCTATGTTACAAGAGCTCAGTTTACTGTCATGCTTCAATGAATGTGGAAGTTGATAAAAAAAGATTTTGACTTCATATAGCTAAGGCATGACCAAGTGTTAGAACTCCATATTGATGTGACTGAGTCATAGACATAAACAGCATATGCCTTTTAACCACAGGTTTCCATCATTCACAGAATCTTTAGTACTTCCAGTAACAAACAAGTGTGTTAACCAGCTTCACAGTTTCAAAATAAAGGTTTATATCTAAGGAGAAATGAAGAAGAAGAATAATCAGAACAAAAACTATAATTTTAAGATTTCAGCACTTCATTTTCATGACTCCGGCATCCCTGAGTAAAACACTGTGATGTTTCATAATACTGGCATGCGAATTATCAACACTTAACAAAGTTCATTCCTTTTTCTTCTAGAACAGTTTCATACTCATCAGTGGTGTAACATAAGTGGTACAGTAGACGAAGCAGAAATGTAAATATTTGTATGCATGCTTGTGTGTGTGAGTGTGTGTGTGTGTGTGTGTGTGTGTGTGTGTGTGTGTGTGTGTGCATGCATGTGTGTACATGCATGTGCATGTGTACATGTTGTTGTTGTATAGGACATGCATGTTATGCATCCATCTCTCTGCCTACCTATGTGTGTATATGTTTACATGTATATACATTTAGGCACATATGCACATATACCAATACATGTACATACATTTAAACACATATGCATATATACCAATAATTGTTAAATGTTTTCCCTAAATATAATTTAAGTATTTAGCCATGCAGTTTTGTATAGTTGTGTTAACACCTGAATGATTGCCAAGCCAGAAAACAGTCCTTCATTATTTTACTATCTGATAAGAACTGCTGGCATAGTGTCTGTTGTAATAAATGCTCCTTTTACTGTATGTTTAAAAGAATGCTGGAGCACCTATGTTCTAAATTACATCTTAGGATTATGTGCCTATTTTCTGGTAAATGGTTTATGGTTTGCATAGCGTTTCCACTATTGCTACTACTACTAATAATATAATAAGAAGAATGGAGAATATAGGATGGTGTGTGTGTGTGTGTGTGTGTGTGTGTGTGTGTGTGTGTGTGTGTGTGTGTGTGTGTGTGTGTGTGTGTGAGAGAGAGAGATACAGAAGGAGTAAGAGAGAGAGACACACACACAATAGTTGTTTATGCATAGCTATCAACATCTTAATTCAAGAATCATGGAAAAGCCAAAAATGTTGAAAGTCTGTCTCAACTCAGGGACATACCTCTCAGCTGTTCTCAGTTTTGTAGAATGTCACTGATTTTGTCTCATATTTGTCCTGCTCCTTGCAAAATGCTTCATTTTCTAGTAAATCACTGAAGATTACAGTCAGTAAATAGTCATACATTAGAGTTGTATACTTCTTTTTGTTCAGAACAATGGATATGTATGCAAAACCTGTTGTTTTATTACATTTTTAAGTTAATTAGGATAATGTTTAAAAATTGTCCCTGATTTTGGACCTTTCCCTCTCATTATGTCTCGCTTTATTAAGAATTCTTGAGCAAAGAAGCTGAGAGGTAAGCTAAGGGTCGCTTTTATTTATTATTTTTATTTGTATAGATTATCTAATTTGTAAGTTGTTATTGTGACGTCCCTCTTCTAGGCCAGTAATCAAGGAGTCCCAATCCTCACCATGGACACTGATGAGGGATGTTCATTTGGATAAAGATAGATGCACACAGTATTTCCAGATACAGCTCTCTGCACCAAACACAATTTCCCTTAAGAGCACACAGAAAAGACGCTCTAGTTTTGGGGCTGTGTTTCCCTCTCTCTCTCCAGGCCCCAAATAAGACTCCCCACTGACACAGCTGTAGAGTTGAGTCCTCAGCTGAAGGTTCCAAGCAAATGTCCTCCACCACCCTTTCTGTGAAACCAGTTCTCTGTGCCCCTGCTCCAAGTAGCTGACATGCACACTCTTTGAGATTTGATTTTCACATACACACACACTCACACACACACACACACACACACACACACACACACACACACACACACACACACACACACACACACACACACACACACATACATACACAACGTGGAAAGGCTGGCACAGATTTACTAGCTATGCATCTTCTTCCCATACTATAAGGTAGGTACTGCCAACAAAACACTCCAAAGCCAGCTACTCTAAGGCTCTTACAAGGTTACCCAATTATACTGATTAAAATTAATACTAATATAAATGGTAGTGTTTGACCAATGCAGCAAGGCTTTCAAGAGTGGTCACAGTGCCACCAAATAAATATAAGTACTCTCAAAGGTTAAAATATTCTCTAAAAGACCAGCCACAATGAAAAATGTAAATATATGTAATAATAAATAATAAAAGAACATGAAAATACTAAATATCTATTTACAATAAACACCAGCGTTTCAGTCACCAGAAATAGTAAAAATAACACAGCTGGATAAATGCACACAGAGACCGAAAAACAGTACTTAACTAATCTCACTATATTTTCCTGACTGATCTAAATAATTAGTATTCCTTGGTTACTTATTAAAGCAAGGCAAAATGAAGTGGGTGAGTGGTCTTCCTTCTTTGTCAGGTTTTAAAAGCAGACTGCTCTGAGACTTCTGTCTCATCTAGTAGTAAAGCATCATTTCAGTTCTGGATTACAGAATTACATCACATAATCTGGTCATCTGACTCTGGTTCCCACACTACCCACTTTACTAGAAACTGAACCAGAGTGTAGCACATATGTGTTACCATACACACACACACACACACACACACACACACACACACACACACACACACACACACACACACACACACACACACACACACACACAGCTTTGCCAGGATGTGTTATAGCATCTGGAAGCTATAAAACCATTTCAACACTTTCACCCTTCCAGGGTAGCAATTAGTTCACCCCTAAGGACAGTACAGTAGGATTCCTAGTCCTGGTTTTCCCAGGCATTTTGTTTCTGGTTGCAATCAGAACTGTAAGATACCATCTTTATGGCCTAAACAAGGTAATTTAATTTCAGACTATTTTTCAAAGTTAGCTTGACTGAGATTAATCTCTTCTCTTCCGGTATCATCTGTTACAATATATTCATTACAACAGTTACAATACAGTCTTACATACAGGTGTATTTCATTTCTGTCCAGCAGGACCCACTGTTGGTACATTTTTAACACAAGCAGCTTTACAAATACATTTTCAACACAAACACCTGTACAAATCAGTTTGATATATAAATGACAAAACTCCAGCTAGCTATGCTGGCATATGTTACACAGCCACTGCCCTACTTCTCCTGGCATAGCTGGCAATACCTCACATCATCACTGTTATAATAAATGTGACAATATTAGCAAGCATTTTTAGAAAGAATAAAAAGGTCAGTTAATATAACTTTTGATGATGTTTTATGGGTTCACTCTTTGCTGTTCTGCTACAAAAATTACCTATGTTATGAAGGACAAAGCAATATTTTGAGGCAAAACTGGGAATATTGAGAAATACTCATTTATGATAGAGCTATTTTGTAGGGCGATGTAAACAAAATTAACATAAATTAGTTTTTTTTGTGCATTTATAGATGTTACAGCCTAAGGCCAGCATTCCTCTGCACTTCTCCTTCTGCTCGACACTGAGTTTCTGTTTGTCAGTCCCTCAGCTCCTCTCCCAAGACTCAAGCCCTGACTGACTGTCCTGTCTTGTGGTTCACACATACGTGGATCATGCATGCCCACTCCGTAGGCTCTACTGCTTTATTTCACAAAGACTGACTCTTCCTCATTCACACTTGAGATGCTACTGCATAACTAATTGCATGCACAGAGCTTTGGGCTTCACCTGCCACGCAGTTAACCTCTTCAGTGCCATGTTTTCAGAGCGCTTGTAGCATGCTGTGAGCTCTGAGTCCCAATCAGGTGGGTGCACTGCACATCCAGGCCTGGAATTCTAAGCCACTACCTCATTGCCATACCAAGTTAACTTCTTCTATTCTAACTCCCTCCAGCCTTATGAATATGCAACATTAGCTATCTGGATTCTGCACCCAGTTCTTGCATATTACAGATTGTACTCAGACATTATAGCCAACGAGTAAAACAAGCAGTTACTGTACAACACTCACTGCAAAAGAACATTTTATCTCAACTATGAATTCATTTAGCACTATTCTCTTTCAGCCTCATTATATATGTAGTGTTTTACCCAGTGGTGACCACCTCCGAAGCAACTCAATATGTACTTGTTTCTATTTTATCTTGACTTCACAAAAAAAAAAAAAAAAAGCCAGAAGACTGCTTTCACATAACCCCTACCTACACTTATCATTAATGCCATTTAGTATACTATCTGACTATCTAATACCCCCCCGGAGGAAGGTTTCCTATGAATATTTGCTCCTCTTCCTTTCATCAGTCATGCCATGGGTATAAAGACATTGTGACTACCTCCTCCCAGCCTTCTAATAAGCGGCATTGGTACAGATGACCATTTCTATTTTTGCATATTATTAGGAGACTCTTGATGTTGTATGCAATTTGTCTTAACTCTTTGAACAGCGTCCACCATTTATAATGTGACCCTTCAGCAGGGTGGTAGAGAATAACCTCAAAGTAGCAGGTTTATCCCCTGAAGGCTGTCAAACTACCATGTTTGCCTCTCCAGTAGCAACTGTCAATGTACGTCCTTAATATTACCTCCCCACTGCTTCATTGACAAGTTAACCCATGGACAACTTTCCAAATATATTCTTGATACAATGTGAATAGCCTATGTGCCATTTGTTTAATATCTCAGTAACACATGGCCTCATACCCTTAGGAATAGTATTCTTTATTATCAAAGATCATCATCATCATTATTTTATTTTAGGGTACAATAGTAGCAATTCAGCTTTTTTTTTTACTCAAAATTTTTTATTGATTTTTCAAACAATAAATATATATAGTAATATTTTTAAGATATATGTTATTAATACCTTATCTAACAACTGAAATAAGACTATATACCATATTTACATTGGCCTGAAGTTTGATTATATAAAAATCCAATCCAGTCATAATAATATCACATAAATAAAAGGGAAAAGCCTTTCTTCTTTTCTTTAACAATCAAGGAAAGTCTGTATTCAACTTTAAAGTCTCAATAAGAAATAATACCTTTTTCCATGGATTATTGTTCTATCATTTAAGTATAATCCTTAGTTCTTTAACTTTAGTTTCCATGAGTGCAGTTTCTTTCAGTAGTGACAAAAATTCTTCAAAGGATGCTTCCGAGTTAGATTTCCATTTTCAGTTCTGCTTTGTTTCATCCAGGCACTTCCTGTATTACACATTTGAGGGGACCCCATATTATTTACACAAATCTCAGCAAACCTTAGAAAATGCTTTACCTCTCACTGTAACTGTTTTATGTCTGTATATTAACCATTTTCACTTTTCACAGATTTTAACTGCATTTTTTTATTTCCAAGGGCTGCATCTGAAAACATAATGCACAATGCCAAGACTTCCACCCTCCCAGTTACCTGATTACAAGTACATTGTGGCTTTCCTTTCACTGCTACCTTGCTCAAGTGTTTGTTAAACAACTTCTATACTACTTAACTTAGAAAGGAAAATGGTTTTATCTGCAGATTTCACATGAATGTGTTAAGTATTGTACATATTAGCAGTGCAAAATGTGATCATTTTATAACATTACAAGACATAACTGTCTCTCTTTTTGCCCTGCCATGGACTTATGCCTGTAAGCAGCAGTAAGCAGTATAGGCATGCACAGTAAAAGAAACTGAAGCCTTCGAGAGACACTGTGTGAAGTCAGTATTACCTAGCTGGCCTGTTTCACTTTGGCTAAACAAAGATAATAATACAAGCTTTCTTTCACAGAAAGCATGTATATTATCTTTGTTTAGGCAATTTCTTTGAAAAAGAAGTTAAAGAAAACTGATATGAGCAAGCCCCCTTTCCTTTATTGTAGGGAGCACTCAGCATGACAGTATTGTCCCCCTGCTATACCCCTGACACTCACCAGACATGCTAGCATGTCAGTAAATAGCAATATCCTTCTTTAAAGTCCATGTCAAGGCTCCCTTACTCACAAGGCTTCTTAGAAACTTCTTTTTAAGTCCTTTCTACCCACAGACCTTGAATCTGTAATCTGCTCTACTCAATGCAATACAGGCTGTCTCTAACAACCATCTTGTGAGGAACCATTCCACACACTGTTCAAAGGTGTGGCCAATATATTTTCATTACAGGGCAGTAACTGTTTCTTCTTAACATTTACTCAGAATAAGTCCTACCGTATTTTCCTTACAGAACAGTAACGACCAGCCATTTTTCAAACTGTGGGTTTTTAACTGCAGGTTCCATTTCAGGTTCAAGTGTAGCCTCTCACCAATTCTCTACCTGGGCAACTTCCTACACCCAAAGAAATATAGAAGAGTCAGATGCATGTATGGTGACACACTTCAGCAGGGACTTAGATAAGTGCCATATGAATGTTAAAGCCATGAGTGAGATGTTTAACTTTGACCCCTGTTCTGTACATGATAATTATCTTATCTCATTCTTGAACCTGTAAGCTGTCAGCTTATTGCGAGAGCTAGTCGTGTGATTTCTTCAAAATGAACATTGACAGATGTTTCTAGAATTACTCTCCCCTTTCTCTGAGGCTTGGTAACTTTGGTGTTATTACATAGGAGATAAAGCAGTACTGGCCCTGCATGGAGTATAGGCACAGTTTATTTTATAGCACAAAATGGACTTTCTTTAGCCTAGGTTTGTGACATGGAGGAATGATGCCCTGGCTGTGACCCAGATGATCTGAGTTTTGGTAATGACTTTAGCACTGGAGGATGGGTGTGAGCAGCTGTTGCTGACTTGCCCTGCGTTGGGGTGAAAAAGGTAGTTTCCAGTCAACTGATCCCTACTACATAAGTGGAAGTCTGGGAGGTACAAAAATGGCCAGGACCGGGAATTTGGGCTAGGTGATCTTAAGCCAATGATAGTTGCCCTCAAGAGATAAAACTCCACTCCTCTCCCTGACTCCCTAAATGTAAAATGCCACCCCAATCCCTGACTCTAAACTCCCCTCCTGCAACATAAATCTAAAACCAAGGTCACTGAGATTACTGTACCTCAGGTGACAGGGAGATGCATTTTGCCAACCTCTATGCAATCACACACAAGAGGAGGGCGTGAGGTGCCCCAAGGTGATGCATCTGCTCATGTCAACTACCTGGTAGTGGGATTAGGCTCATAATACAAACAGTTCTGTCGCTCTAACATCTCCTGTATCTGAGTCTCACCCAAGTGGAATAAATGGGCTTACTTGGTAAAGAAAGAAATGATGCTTGACAGGCACATATTTCTGATGGCTTCTGCTAAGTTAGTCTACAGGTTTCCAGTCTTTAAACATTCATTTTAAAAAATACTATTTCCGCAGATTCATGTATAAAAATTCCTTTCTTTTCATCACAGACAAACTTAAAGGCACATTACCCAGCACAGGGAAGTGGGAGGGAGTGGGAGTATAAATTAGGGATTCAGGTAGTGATCAGGAGGGGATTTAGATTTGAGAGTGTGAATGAGTTTTTAGGGTTAGGGAATGGCAGGGGAATTTGACATTAGGAAGAAATTCAGGACTTTAGGTTTAAGGAGCAGGAGGGGAGTTTTAGGCTTAGATCAGGAGTGGAGTTTTAGACTTAGATAATGGGAGAGGACTTTTAGGCTTAGGGTGCAGTTGGGGAGTTTAGAGTTAGGGAGTCAGAGTGGAGTTTTAGATGTAGGGCGTGATCACACACTTTAGGTGAGAGATAGAGAGGGAGAGTGGAGTTTTAGGTTTAAATAGCAATCAGGGATTGTAGAGTTTGGGATTGGGAAGTGGGTGGCACAGTTAGGGTTAGGGACTGTGTGGAAGTTTTAGAGTTAGAGTTTGGGCTCTGGTAAGACAATACAGTTCAGTAGGCTAGGGGGGTGGAAGGGCTAGGTAATTAAGTAGGGTCAGGGTAGTGGTAGTGAGGACACTTGACCTTTAGAGCAAGTTGCAGTGAACAAATGAGTCAAGAGCCAATTGCATGCAAATACTTGTAATAGACTCTTTTTTAAATTTTTTATATTCTAGAGTTTCCCTGCATAGCTGGTTACTACTTTCAGTTCAGATGTTCCATTTTTATATAGTCATAAGGCTGTAGCCTTGGGTTTCAATACCATATCTGACACTTATAAATTCAAACATTTTAACAGCCTATTTTATATTAAGTAATTTCTTCATGACTTGAATAGGGATACATTCAATCAAAATGTCTGTATGATCTCTAGTTTTCTTCTGAGACTTTCAGCTATTTAAATTCAGACAATGTTCTGCAATTTGTATCACAGTCCATTTCAGAAACATTATTATTATTATTATTATTATTATTATTATTATTATTAGATGATGCAGGGATAGTGATTCAGGAAGTGCAACAGAGTAGCAAGGAGGAAGTAAGGACATCTATGAAGAGGATGAAAAATAGAAAGGCTGTTGGTTCAGATGACATACCTGTGGAAGCATGGAGGTGTTTAAGAGAGATGGCAGTGGAGTTTTTAACCAGACTGTTTAATGAAATCTTGGAAAGTCAGAGGATGCCTGAGGAGTGGAGAAGAAGTGTTTTGGTACCTATTTTAAAACTAAGGGTGATGTGCAGAGCTGTAGTAACTACAGAGGGATTAAATTGATCAGTCACAGCATGACGTTATGGGAAAGAGTAGTGAGAGCTAGGTTAAAAAGGAAGGTGATGATTAGTGATCAGCAGTATGGTTTCATGCCGGGAAAGAGCACTAC
Organism: Protopterus annectens; assembly: GCF_019279795.1. NCBI lineage: Eukaryota > Metazoa > Chordata > Ceratodontiformes > Protopteridae > Protopterus > Protopterus annectens. The sequence continues at coordinate 652,412,639 of NC_056749.1, read as the reverse complement.
AGATACAATGTTTGCTCTGAGAATGTTGATGGAGAAGTACAGAGAAGGTCAGAAGGAGTTGCATTGTGTCTTTGTGGACTTAGAGAAAGCATATGACAGGGTGCTGAGAGAGGAGTTGTGCTATTGTATGAGGAAGTTGGGAGTGGCAGAGAAGTATATAAGAGTGGTACAGAATATGTACAAGGGTAGTGTAACAGCAGTGAGGTCTGCGGTAGTACTGACAGATGCATTTAAGGTGGTGGTGGGATTACATCAAGGATCAGCTCTAAGCCCTTTATTATTTGCAATGGTGATGGACAGGTTGACAAACGAGATCAGACAGGAGTCCCCATGGACTATGACATTTGGGGATGACATTGTGATCTGTAGTGAGAGTAGGGAATAGGTTGAGGAGACCCTGGAGAAGTGAAGATATGTTCTATAGAGAAGAAGAATGTAGCTCAGCAAGACTAAGAGAGAATATATGTGTGTGAATGAGAGGGAGGATAGAGGAATGGCAAGGATGCAGGGAGTAGGGTTGGTGAGGGTAGATGAGTTTAATTACTTGGGCTCAACAGTACGGAGTAATGGTGAGAGTGGACGAGAGGTGAAGAAGAGAGTACAGGTGGGATGGAGTGGGTGGAAAAGAGTGTCTGGAGTGATTTGTGACAGATGGGTACCAGTAAGAGTGAAAGGGAAGGTCTACAAGAGGGTAGTGAGACCAGCTATGTTATACAGGTTGGAGATTTTGGCACTGACAAAAAGGCAGGAGTCAGCACTGGAGGTGGCAGAGTTAAAGATGTTAAGATTTGTACTGAGTGTGATGAGGATGGACTGGATTAGGAATCAGTATAATAAAGGGTCAGCTCTGGTTAGACAGTGTGGAGACAAAGCCAGAGAGGTGAAATTGCATTGATTTGGACATGTGTTGAGGATGGATGCTGGGCATAGTGGATAAAGGATGCTAAAGATGGAGCTGCCAGATAAGAGGAAAAAAGGAAGGCCTAAGATAAGGTTTACGGATGTGGTGAGAGAGGACAAGCAGGTGGTTGGTGTGACAGAGCAAGATGCAGAGGACAGGAAGAAATGGAAACAGATGCTCTGCTGTGGTGACTCCTAACAGGAACAACTGAAAGAAGAAGAAGATTATTATTAATATTATTATTATTATTTTATTTGCATTAATAAACTGAGTCTTGTTTTCTAAAAGAAAACAGATGGTCTATATTCATACCAGGCTTAATGGCTTTACTTCATTTTCTGTGAAGAGTGAGGCACATGACCATTCTCAGCTTCACTGACACAGATGTGGAATAAGTCAAATCTCCTCCATCTTTTTTTGCAAACAGTCATATTTTCCAAACTTATCTAAAATAATTTTTGTAAGTCTTGTCAACCCACAGTAAGCTGTTTAATATCAAGTTCCTTTAGAATATTAAGTAACTCTTGCTACAAGTGTTCCACTTTAAAAGTACAGTGAAAAATGTCTTGTCGGTAGCTTTAAACTATAAAAAATTGACTTGCTAACTTTTAATGTATCTTGGGATCTATTTTGTTTGAAGTCTTCACCAACACCATTGACTGGGTTGTTTAACAATATGCTAATTTTATGTTTAGGAATTCAGCTTTCATTGCACACTCACATATTCCTAGGGTCATAGGATCATAAGCAGGTACTAGGTTAGCTGCCTTTGTGGGCTATTTTGGGCCTAGTTAATTCCCCCTCAAAGGTGAGAGTCAAACCTTGTACTTTGTGTCTCTGAGATAAATACCTTGACCATTATACCAACCCCTAACACCCCACTAATGTCAAGTGAATAGAAAATGCAGAAACTTCAGGCTTTCAGTGTGAATTCTTTACTATCACTATTAAACAACTATGGCATACCTTGGGTTTTAACATAAACAATGGATAAATTAATGTGAAATTCTCAACATGCCATTTTGTATCTGTCCTGTCCTTGAGATGATCTGTAGTCCATAATAACTAATAATAATGGAGAAGAGAAAAGTGAAGTATGGACGCGGCCATGGTGGTGCAGCAGTTAGCAATGCCACCTCACAGCAAGAGGCTCTCCAGTTCGATTCACAGCTGGGGGGTGCCTTCTGTGCGGAGTCTGCATGTCCTTCTTGTGCTCGCGTGGGTTTCCTCCAGGTGCTCCGGTTTCCTCCCACATGCCAAAGACATGCTGTAGGTGGATTGGACATTCTAAATTGGCCCTAGGTGTGAGTGTGTGCATGTGTGTGCCTTCTGTGGAAGGTTGGGCGCCGGGCTGGCAACTCGACACTGTAAAACTCCACTGCCAATCATGAGCAGACAGGTTTTTAAAGTTCATACACTGCATACTATGCCTAGCTAAATCACCTTTCTGTATCTTTTTTACTGATCTAACATGTTCTGAAATCCATGTGCTGAGATACCTTGAAGACCTTCCCAAATAAAAAGCAGTACAAGTTTGCAAGCCATGCACTGTGCATGATAATTTACTAGTAACACAGTTGGGTCTCTCTTCCATACCAGTGGCTACATCAGTTACAGAACTAATAATTTATACTATATGCGTAATGAAACAGTACTGATTACACCCTCCACAATTGTATTTACCTCTAAGTTAAGTACAATAAGATATATTTCTATTAGCTTTCTTTTTCTTATCAAAGTAACCCTTCAGGTTTTTGGTACATATATTGATAAAAGATGGTCATTTCCCATAATGGTAATTAACTGTTCATTGACAACAGCTATCCTCTATTTTTTCTTATAATTTCCTTAATTATTGTTACAGCAGATGTTTAAGTCAAACACATGGTTAAAAAAATGTTTTTCTGTTTGCCTTTAACATCTTGGCTATTCTTAGGATTGGTGCTGGAAGCAACACTTAGTTGTGATGAATCTGTTGTACGACAAAATGTGCCATTCATGCCTGATTTAACTCAGTTTATTAAATATTGTGTTACTCAAATGGGAGTAGTAGCTATCATAAGATAAATTGCTCACTTCCTTTACTTTTTTCAAAACCCCATATCAGTTTGGGGTGAATCTTGAAATACGAACAAATATACCCTTAACCATATTGTATTTCACATACTTAGGGTTAATACCGTCATACCTCAAATAAGGTTTAGTATCACAAGGTTAAAGACCACAATCCTGAAATGCATAATCCAGATAACAATTTAGAAAACCAAAACGCTGAAGACCACAGTGTCAAACTTCCAGACTTGCCCCCCCCTCCCCACTGCAGGACCCATGTTAGCATGGGTTCCTGGTTATCTCTGGTAGGGATATTCAGTATGCAAGATGTTTAGACATTGTGGGCTTCATTATTTTGGTCTTCCAAATTGTCTTACCATGATTATGCATTTCAGGATTGCGGGTTTCAAAATTGTGATAACAAACCCTCAAATAATGGTTTCAGTTCACCTCTTTGTTATGAAATGTAAATATATATGTTAGAGGGTGTGGGGGCAGACTCCCCCATGTAAGTCAACTATTTTTGTATTTTTATGGTATTTATACATTCCAGTCACAAACTTAAGCTGCATGCTTTCCTTCTGTGATTGGAGTAGATTCTGTGAAGTTGTTATGTCAGCTTTGATGGAATGTGTGTCAGTCTAACAACACACCGACTGTTGATATTTATATATATATATATATATATATATATATATATATATATATATATATATATATATATATATTTATAAGACACTCTTTCAAACAGCATTTTATTGGAAAGTGTGTTTGGCATGTGAAAGATATTAAAAGCACTCTTTACTGATGCTGATAACAGGAAGTTCCAATCTTGTGTATGGTAACTGGGTTGGGGAGGGAGCATGTGTTAGTGTATGTCTTTTAGGGTTAGGTTAAAGTCTAGGTAAGGGAACAGGTTTAATTGTGTGTGTGTGTGTGTGTGTGTGTGTGTGTGTGTGTGTGTGTGTGTGTGTGTGTGTGTGTGTGTGTGTGTGTGTGTGTGTGTGTGTATGTGTGTGTTAGTGTTTGTTGGTTAGGACTGTAAAAAGAGGAAGCAAATTGCCAACTTTAATGGTGTGTATGAATGTGGGTGTGCATCCTAGAGTTTCCAGGTTAAGGCAAGAGTACAAGATAGGCAAGGGGATAGGTTTACCAGTTTGTGTATGTCCATGTTTGAATGTTTTTGTGTGTGACTAAGTTTCTCAAATGCAATTTGCTTGAGAGAATGGTGGTGGATGATGATGTGTGTGTTTTTTGTGTTAGAGTAAGTGTTAGGTCAGGGGATAGATTTAATGTTGTGTGTGTTTTGCAGTGTGTATGTGTGTGCGGTTGGGGGTGCATGTATAACTGTGTTTCCCAGTTTCTTGATAAAGGTCTTTTGTAAATTAATGTACAGTGTTAGGGACAGGGCAGGGTTACCACACGTGTAAGGTGTGTCAGGGAAGTGAAGAATACACAATAGGCTTTTTTGACTTTGCTAAGTATACACTGGATAGAGTTTAAAGCAATAGGTTACACATTTAACTAATAATGATGACTGATAAGGCATTAAAAATGTATGCTTTAATATATATTTTGTTATCCAAAGAAAACACTTGTCCTATTCAGGAGTGTAAAACATGAAATAAGCCAAAGAAAACACTCCAAACAACAGGAAGCACTCAACTTTTAAGGCTTTCATCCTTTTAATAATCATAGACTACTTTTTCTGAGGAGGTTTGTGATTAAAAGAACAGAAGTACCAAACTCTTGGGTGATCTTGTGCTTCCTGCTGTTTAGAGTATTTTCCTTGGGTTTACATATTTTTACTTTCGACTCTCCATTTTATTTTATATCAGTTTCTCTTTTCTTAAGTCTTCACTTGTATGTAGCAATATAGCCATTATTTTTGTTGGTCTCTTATTTGCGTTTCCCTGCTTGGTAAATATTGTCATTTGTTCGAGTGGGAGAAATTTGATTATAAGTAGGTGTGTAACTGATGTGTCATTAGTATTAGTTAGGTTCTCTGGCTTGTTTTCTATACGTAATTCAAGGAAACTATTTGAAATCATTTCATCTTTGAAAGCCAAAAGGGCCAAGACACTCGGTACTTCAATAAATAAAAATGAATTATTATTTGTCATTGTGCTTGTATTTTGAATTGCTTACACTGTTGTCTACCACTGTTCTCGGTCTTAAATTGTGATGACTTTTTTATGATCTTTGCAATTACTTTTCCTTTAGTACAGCTGTTTGAAACACCGGAAGCTTGGACTTATAAAAGTTCATACACTATACATTACGTCTAGCTAAATCACTTTTCCATTATTTTTATTGATCTAACACAATTTATGTTATGTTTACAAAGTATCGTGATGCTACATTTATTGAAAAAGAGGTCATCACTGCTGCACCAGATGTTTATTTTGAAGACTATCACAGAGAACTTTAGAATTTCCAGTTTGCAGACATTAGCATATAGTATCCATAGCCCATTTTCCACATTTAGCGTAGAGAAATAGTTCCAAAAGGGTCTATATCATCAGATCGAATGTTTAAAATCTCGAACGCTCTAAAGAGCAAAAATGTCGGAACCTGAAGTGCTTTTTTTGAGATCGCTGTACAGTGAAGATTGGAATATTTGCCCTTTCCTCACTGTAGTGCAATCTCTGAGTTGGAATATGTATTTAGTGAAAGGTATGGGGCTACAGCCCCCCACAATAAGGAGTTTGAGTTTCGGCATTTTTGTTCTTTAGAGCATTCAAGATTTTAAACATTCGATCTGGTGATACAGATCCTTCAAAAAGGCATGACCCTAGTACAGAGTAATGCAGGGGCATTACTGCTCACCCATGCCAGATTAGAAGGATAACTCTTCACTTTGATTTGTTGCGCTTTGCTGTATAGCCAATATTTAACCATTAAATTATGTATTGTTCCATACTTAACAGAAGTAGGTCCCTCTGTCATACTGGATAAGCTACATTTAAATCTCTCCATGGCTTTACACAGATTGTTATTCAGACTATTGGGTCTAAAAATTATTTGGCCCTGATGTGAATAATCCCCCCCAAATGCTGTGAACTAATACCACTACAGCTTGTTGTCATATGTCAGGGGATATGTCCACATGTAAACATTTTATTCATCATGACTGTTTAGAGTTTTATTTAGGTTTTCTTTGATTCTCTATGGAAAAGCCAACAATTATGTTGTCTTGTCCCAAAGTACCTGAGTTTTGAATTGTACTTGTTGAAGCAGTTTTGGGGTCTTAGTTATATAAGGTACGTCTCTCTCTCTCTCTCTTGTTCTCTCTCTCTCATTCTCTCTCTCTCTCTCTCTCTCTCTATCTGACTAGCAAACTGACATATATATTGGTTCTTATTGTAAAGTTTGCACAAAATGTTTCTGCAAGCACATTCACTACATTATGTGGCTCAGTGGTCAGTTTATTGATACCATTACATTCAAAATGTTTCCTTTTTGGTTTTCTGATTTAATTAAAGATTACTTTATTATTATTGCTTTTCATCACTGATACCTATCTGAGCTCATAGCTAGATACTGAAAATTCGATAACAAATGTTAGTAGTTGCTGTATTTTCAAGACATTTTTCTGATTAGTGAATATTTGAAATGCACTACTGCTTCATGGGTTGTACACCTTTCCAAATTTGTGATACTAACAAATGTTTTGTTGAATTTACCTGTTTGTGTATATATATATATATATATATATATATATATATATATATATATATATACACACACACACACACACATGTGTATAGATACAGATTTATATATATGTTTTACTAGTATGTATTCAAGAGTGTATTCACTCTTTGTACCTTGAACAACATACCTCTCAACTGTTCAGATATTCACAGAATGTCCAGATTGTTGCAACATATTTTAGTCTGTTCCTCTTAAAACTTGGTTTTCAGGATCTTGTGGCTAATCAGTGAGGATTTAATTCACTAAATAATGACAGGCGTTTGAGTTTCAGACTTCATTTCCTTCAGTAAATGCATGATAATGCAATACCTTTTATTCTAGTAACTATCTAAGTTTATGAGAATAATATTTAAAAATTATCACCACTTTTAGGGCTTTGTCCCCTATTATTTTGGGCTTTGTCCAGAATTTTTATGGTAAGAGGTTGAAAGGCATGCTGACCAGAATTATTTGGGCAAGTGAGGATTGCATCACTATGTATTTTATTGTAAACATGTAATTTATTGCATTATAGTTTCCTGTGATAAAGTCCAAGAAGGATGTTTTACTCATTGAAGGATCTGATAGAAGATAATATCATGATCTCTGTTAATTACAGACAGTATAACCATGGGTGGGAAGCAGAAGGATCCTATGTTTGTCAGTGTACCTCTGGATATTTCTAACATCTTTCAGAAAACTGTCAGAGGCAAGCCTAGCAGTCCCTCTTTACTTCAGTTCCCATTGGCTGTCCTGTTAAAGCTTTTCTGGCTCTAGACCAAATACAGCTTTGTGAGTTCTTTAATGACGGCCTGATAACCACTCTGATTTCTCAACAAAAATTTATCTTGCAGATTTTTTTTCTGTACACTCTTTCCTTCTCTGTAACTCTCTGAAAATAGAATCCAAGCATACCTTTAGCCTGATTGGCAGGTTAATGGTAATTTTTCAATTTGCTTTTTCCAGGGTGTTTCTGCCACTCTCTTCCTATCAGTACTGTCTTGCACACACACTGGCTGAATCTTTTATTTTATCTAAAAGTAGAATAATTAGGTACTGCGCACATTTAAAGGGATAGATCCAGCCTCCACTGAACCATTTTTTCACAAATTTTAAGACTGTTAAAAAAAGGACATGGTAGTAATCGTTTTGCTTTACCCTCTTTGGAGTAGTATATTTTTTCAGTGTGCACACACTGTTGCAGTTATTTAACTTTGTTTACTTTTTAAAGCATTCAAAAACCACTGCCAAGAAAAATATCTATTTGTTTCATTAGAGAATTGGAAAACTGTATATCAGCACCCCGACTGGAGAATGAATGTTCTCCAGCAGGGTATTAGTGTACAAGTAATGCCCACTGACAAATGAGTCCGCTGCTTCACAGCAGCTCGGATTGTAGAAAAAAAAAAAAGCTAACAGCCACCATTGCTTTACACTCACTAAGCAGCACTTTTGCTGTTTAGCGAGTATAAAAAAAAAAAACAGAAAGATAGTGTGTTTTTGTCCATATATATGTGTATGATTGTGATTATATTTCTGTTTGCATGTGTGAGTGAATGCATGTATGAAATCAGGGCAGACTGTGTGTGTGTGTGTGTGTGTGTGTGTGTGTGTGTGTGTGTGTGTGTGTGTGTGTGTGTGTGTGTGTGTGTGTGTGTGTGTGTGTGAAAGACTGAGAGAGAGAGAGTGAGAGCTATCTTGTGTGAGTGAATGCGTGTATGAAAGCAGGAGAGACTGTGTGTGTGAGAAATCGAGAGAGAGTGAGAGCGATGTTGTGTTAGTGAATGCGTGTTTGAAAGCAGGGGAGACTGTGTGTGTGTGTGTGTGTGTGTGTGTGTGTGTGTGTGTGTGTGTGTGTGTGTGTGTGTGTGTGTGTGCGTGTGTGCGTGTGTGTGTGTATATGAGAGCAACAGAGTGATCTTCTGTGAGTGAATGCATGTATGAAAGTATAGGAGACTGTGTATGACTGTGTGAGAGAGTGAGACCGATCTTGTATGCATATAAATCTGGTTGTTTCTTCTTCTGTCCTTCTCAACTGTCCAAGTTTTCACTGCATGTCTGGATTTTTGCCTCATATTTTTTGTCTGTTCCTTATAACATTTGTGGTTTTCTGAACTTTTGTGGCAAATCAGTAAGGAGTGAATTCACTAAATGACAGGCATTTGAGTTTCAGGCTTTATATCTTTCAGAAAATGCTTTGTAATACAACACCTTTTATTCTAACAATTTTCTAAGTTTATAAGAACATTATTTAAAAATTGTCCCTATTTTTGAAGCTTTGTATCACCATTATTTTTGGCTTTGTCCAGATTTTATGTACCAAGAGGTTGAGAGTTATCATTGTGTGAGTGAATGTGAATATGAAATTGGAGGAGACTGCTTGTATACATGTATGTATGTGTAAAAGCAGAAAGAGACTGAGTATGTGTGAGAGAGGGAGAGAGAGAGAGAGAGAAAGTGGGCCCTCTGTAAAACTGTTGTTTTACTTATTTATTTTATTATTTTTTTTTTATTTATTTTACATTTGTTGACCGGGCTAGTCTAACTGGATATATGTCCATTTTCAGTAGAGGCCCGGGGAGAAAAGCTCCAACCAGTTACAGAGACAAATGTGCAATATTACAGTAGACATATTCACAATATAAATTAGTAGCATACAGTAAAAGTGACATGAGATAAAAATACTTTGTTAAAAACCCTAAAAAAAGTAGATGTGTTTCATTTTTTTTTTTTTTTTTTTTTTTTTTAGAAGATGAGGGAATGTAAGATTAGGGGGTGGATGCTATAGTAGAAAGAGCATTAGGAACCAAATTGTGTTGTAAATGTTTGTATATTGGGTGTAATCAGTCAGGGTTGGAGCAGGGACAAAGCCAGTGGTTCTTTAGATATTCTTTAAGATGCTTTTTGAATAGCTGAGTGGAAGCAAGTGAGGTAAGTTCAGTTGCAAGTTGATTCCAACTTTTTCCCACTGTGTTGGTGAAGAGTGCTTTGTTGTTTGATTTGACAGTAGACACTAGGAGTTTGTTTGCTGAGCGAAGTGTAGAGAGATTTTTGTAGGGGGTGATCAAATTAGTGAGGATTGGTATATTATTGGGGTGATAGAGGATTTTTTGGGTTATAGCAAGTTGCTGATAGAGAAGCTTATTATGCAGTTCAAGCCATCCCAGTTGTTTGAGGTTTTGGCAATGGTGATTTTTATAGGGGGAGCAGGTAGCAAATCTAGCTATGTTATTATAACAGGTGGACAGTTTATTAATGTTATTTCTAGATAGATTAGTATAAATTGGAGAAGCATAAAAGAGGGTAGAGGAAAGGTGGGTCTGAGCAAGAGTAAGTCTTGCTGGGGGGGTGGGGAAGGGTTTGATTTTATAGAGTGATCCTAATTTTTTGTTGACAGTTTTTATTGTTGAGTTAATATGGTCGTCAAAGCTAAGGGTTTTGTCAATTGTAACTCCCAGTAAGCGGGTTGTGGTATCAGGGACTATATTAGTGCCATTGTTGGAGGTTACTATGAAGTTTGTGGGAGTTGACTTGGGGGTAGGAGCAAAGAGTAGTAGTTTTGTTTTTTTGGGGTTCAGAAGGAGGCGGTGTTGCATGAACCACTTTTCAACACTGTTTAGTACTGTTTGGGTCTGGAGTTGGAGAGAGTTTATGGATTTGGCAGTGCAAATTAATGTTGAGTCGTCTGCATATTGGATGCAAGTGGCTTGTGGAATATTGGTATGTAGGTTGTTAATAAATAGTGAGAAGAGAAGAGGACCTAAAATAGAGCCTTGAGGTACTCCTATGTTCACAGGGAGGGAAGAAGAAAGAGTATTATTCCAAAGGACTGCCTGCTGTCTGTTTTCAAGATAGGATTTAAACCAAATAATTGATTGTGAGTCAAGTGAATGGGCTTTCAGGGTTTCAGTGAGTAAGTTGTGGTTCACCATGTCGAAGGCCTTTGAAAGGTCTATAAATAGAGCAGAAGAGAAAGTATTGTTGTTACAATTTTTGTTAATAGAGTTAGCAAAGGATAGTAGGGCAGTTGTTGTGCTGTGGAATGGTCTAAAACCATGTTGGCAGTTGGCAAATAGATTATTATAGATAAGGTGGTTTAGTAGTTGTTTGTGTATACATTTTTCCATTATTTTAGCAATTGGTGAGAGTAAGGCTTTTGGCCTAAAATTTGATAGTTCAGTAGATGTGCCACCTTTGTGTAGGGGGATGATGTGGGAAACTTTCCATATGGATGGGATTTTACTTTCAGAGATAGTTCTGTTTATAAGGATGGAGATGGGGTAGGCAATGGATTTAGCTGCTAGTTGCAGGAATTCTGCTGGAAGGCAATCAGCAGAAGGGGTGCAGGGTCTAAGTTTTTGGAGGAGTTTAGAAATGATGGATGTAGGAACAGGTTATATATGAAAAGTGGGAATTGTAGGATTAGGGTTGTTTAGAGGTGATGTGGTGTTAGGAGGTATTGAGTTGGCAAGGGTTAGAATGGCTTCAGTAAAGTAGTTATTGAAATCATTTGGAATCAGGTTGGGGTTATTTTGGAATCCAGAAGGTGAAGGAGTTTTACAGTGTCCTGGCTGTAGCAGTTTGTTAATGCCTGACAAGAATTTTTGAAGTTGTGCTTTATGGGTTTGAAGGAGTTGAAAGTAATAGTCTTTTTTGTCTCTGAGAATGTCTTTCTTGGTGGCATTTCTTAGCTGTTTGAAGTGAAGATGATCAGTTGGACTTTTTGAGGTTCTCCATTTGTTCCAAATTTTATTTTTGAGGAGGATCTTTTGCCTAGTTTCTTTTGTTAGCCAGGGGGCAATTTTGGACTTTCGGCGGGAGGATCGAAGTGGGGCATGGGAGTCTAGGATTTGAAGGAATTTTGTATTGAAAATGGTCACTGCTTCATCTAGTTCAAGATTTAGCAAGGGAGACCAATCACATGCTTTGAGTTCATTTTGGAAGGACTGAGGATTGAAGAAACTTTTGGAGCGGTGGGTTATAATATTATGAAAATTTTTTAAGTAGTATATTATTTTTTTATATTTTTTATATGAAATGCTTCCTCTAACACCATTAACATATACTACAGAAAGTTTTAAACAGTAGGCAGAAGAACTATTTTACATCAAAAATATATATATAAAAATAATAATGTGGTACTTAAAAAAATAATTAAGTAAAACAGCAATTTTAGAGAGATCCCATTCTCTAAGTGCAATAATACCTACCAGGGTATTTGTTGATATGTAATTAATGCCATTCCAGGAGTGTAGAGGCACGACGCCTGTGGCGTCGGGCCTCATAACACCCCTGGGTGAGGATTAATTACACATTAACACACACCCTGTCAGGCATTATTGCTTACTTAGAAATAACCAGTGATTCATATGATGAATGAACACACTGAGATCAGTAAATGCTAGTGCAGTCAAGAAGCTGCTATGCTTCTGCATAGTATATATGGTGCAATTGTTAAAGGCAGCTGTTGATACAGCATATCTCCAAACACAGATGGTGGTTAGTAAGTAACTGTAATTCTTATGATCTAGTATAAAGCCAAGAAAGCTGAGAAAATATTAATAAAACATTCTAAAATAATTGCCATTCTTTAAGTTGAGCCAACTGCCTATAGCAGTAATAATGTTGTCTCTTGTGTTTTGTTCCAAAGTACAAAGTAAGTGACAAGACAGTATGAAGCAGGCCCTGTCTTTGTATAAAAGGGTCATAGAGAACAGACCCATCCTTACCCATAGTCCAACCAGGTGGCCATCTTGGGTGCTGTGCTTGTAGGGAAGTTCTTTCCATATTTATTTAATTAAATATTTTTTAGAGTAATGAAATACTTTGTTTCTCTTCTCTACAAAATAAATAAATAAAGCCCCTTTAAAAACAAAATACACCCACTGCATTGCAGGCACTGCAAGGAGAAGGTACAATAAACTGAAGTCATGTTACATTAGACTGAAACAATGTGAGGTAATGGAGCAGAGACCTTTCAGTGTTTAAATGTTGGCGCCAAGTCACTAAAAGAAAGTACTAACAGTCTGCATGGATTTTTTAAACATAAGAAGTATGAATCTCTTATGCCTGCCTTTACACAATGACTGTAATTGTCAGCAACTTATCAGAAAATCAATAATTTTGCAAGGATAAAAGTCAAAAATATGATACACAACAGGGGGAAATTCTGGAGAATTCTAGACAGTTGAAGAATGGTGTGATAAATCTGAAAACAGAAACCAAAATATATTGACCAATGTTTGGTACATTGGATGCTGCTGTGGATTATTCTTATATTCTTTTTGTTCAATGGACCATTTATTTGTGCGGCAACCTTTCTTCTGTGTGTTAGAAACAGAAATATACATGTTATTATTTATTATTATTTTTACAGTGATGTTGACAGGGATCAGCCAGATACATTTGGCAATAATTCTGGCTTTGTAATTTATGTGGAGCAATTTGGAATATTTTAATGCTTGGCAACTTGTTTGTGTGGAGGTGAAATAATATTACATAGCTATCAGATGTTGTGGCTATAACTTCTGGGCGGGGATTGCAGTTGGCTAGATGAAAGCAACTCACACTCTTGCCTTAAGTAGTCAATATCTAGCTTTGCAGGACTAGTGTGCATTTCATGAGAAGGAAAATAGACTACTTAGCTAGACACCTGATATTCACAGACTGAGTAGGTATAGTTGCTGGGACTGTCTGAGGGGAAAATGACTATCTGCCTGATGCTGATTGCTTATCAGTCTGGCTTTGCAGGACTAATGTGATTTATATGAAGCAAAGTAGAATATTTCAATGTGTGGCAATTTTTTGAAACAAAGGTAAAATACATTGCATAGCCATCCTTGTTTATCACAATCAGACATCTGACCTGTACATGGAAGAACTGCTGAATGGGGTTGTCTGGATGAAAGTAACAGACCCTCTTGTCACTTGCCCATTTAACAGTCATCTTTTACAAAATAAGGGCTAAAATGAATCACAGAATACTCAGACCATCAGAGCTTCTGGGCTCTGGTAGCCCCCATATATCAAGGCTGTTTAAGTGGATTTTGACAATGGCTTACTAATATCCTCTGCCCTGAACCCCACCTAGTCTGAAAGAAGCCCTTCTAATAAGTAAAGACAGAAGGTCACTCTTTTTTTGTGAGGGGCTGGGGACAATGTCATAATTTCTTTAACATTACTCCCTTCATCCACAGACATCACTATATCTTACATCGGCCTGGGTACAGTTAGGTCATTATTTCTGTAACTTTCCTCACAAAGTTCAGAGGAGTGCATAGACGCAATAGCTCATACAGGAGCATTGCACAGTCAAGAAACAGCAAGATGGAAAGATTATTGTAATCAATATTTTTTTTATTTTCCTCACAATCAAACATCTGATGCATAGAGAGGTTGCTATCTTTTGTGGGACAGTAAAGAAGCATGCTGATTATGTATATATATATATATATATATATATATATATATATATATATATATATATATTTTTTTTTTTTTTTATTTGTACTACCCTTCCTTACCATACCTATTCTACACTGTTAACAGACTCCTAACAATGTAAATCCATCCTCATTTACATCAATATTTTAGTATACCTATCTAACAATCCTATCAATCTGTATACCTACCTATCAAAGCTATCATCTAATTCTACTTTTCTCCTTCCATCATTCTCTATTATATATAACTGCATTCCTCCACACTCCTCCCACCACACACTATCACCAATCCATACATCCTTCTAAATCCCAAATATGCCGATCCATCTTCTATCATTAGCATTCCTCAATATACTCATACTCTCAACCAGCTATCGCAAATCTTTCTCCCAGTGTTACTTACCTACACCTACCTCACAATACTTAAGCCAAAATACCGAAACACATTTCTCTAATATCTCTTTCAGCCTACATGATGTTAATTGCATTAGCACCCTGAAATACAAGTAATATCACATGCTCCACCATTATCCAAATCTGTCTATAAACTCAAGCCAAATTTAAGTGGATGTTTGATACATGGACAATAATATTAGGGGAGTATGCATCCCAATCCTGGACCCACTCATTGAACCTCAGACTCCACCAGTTCAGCCCCTGCACATTCTGAAACATCAAGAGGCTACCTCTCCAACCACCTGGGACTTAAAATACTACAGAAGGACCTAAGGACTTTCTATAACATAATCATAGATATTCATGCCTGTATATCCCACTACTCCCCTGATCTCACAGAAGCCAGCTTAAAGCCATTTACTGCAGATAAGGAAATATTCCAACCAAATTACAATATACTCAGTCTATTTAGGACCAACAAAAAAGCAGGTGGAGTTGCTATTTTCTTCAGAAATGTTTTAGATCACTCCACTTAGAGTGATACTCATACCTCCCAACCATACCAAATTACTCCGTAAAAAATTAGTTTTCGGTTCCAAATAATGAGGTGCCATGATTCCCGAGTGGCACCCTTTAATTTCTGACTTTTTCCCATCTTTTTTTATTTTTTAATTATTTTTTCCCTGTTTTTGAGCTGACGTCATCACGTGCGTGATGATGTCAGCTCCGCCAGGACTTCCAGCCTGTAGGAATTGAGCTCAAGGACTCGTTGCACACATTTCCACTTTGTACGCGAGCAGGAAACATTTTCAAATGGATCTACATTTCTGGCAGCTTGTATGCGAGCGGGAAACATATTTTCATATGGATCTGTCTTTGGCTGGTGCCTGCACTTGTGAGCGCAGTTCTGTTTTTATTCAATGGATTGCTATGGATCTCGGTGAGAGGGTGAACAGATGACAGGATGCAGATACACTTGTCGGGAATCGGGATCGCTCGAGCAGTAGGAAGCATATTTTGTATTTTATTCTCACTAGGTGTGTGTGTGTGTGTGTGTGTGTGTGTGTGTGTGTGTGTGTGTGTGTGTGTGTGTGTGTGTGTGTGTGTGTGTGTGTGTGTGTGTGTGTGTGTGTGTAATGCATGTGTGTGCTAGTGCTGAGTTATTGCTGCCAGAAATGGCAGAAATCTAGTGCTGACTGAGTTACTACTGCCGAGTTTTATCTAATGCAGAAATAAATCTAGTGCTGAGTCTGAGTTATATCTAGTGCAGATATGTGTGTGTGTGTGTGTGTGTGTGTGTGTGTGTGTGTGTGTGTGTGTGTGTGTGTGTGTGTGTGTGTGTGTGTAAGTGGACTGTCTATCTTGAAGCAGGATACAGAAATTAAAGAGGCAATAACTGGCAGAATGCAGTGTAATAAACAGGAAAACACCTGCTTGTGGTTAAAGATGGTGAACATAGCCTCATGAATACATGTCAGTAAGAGCTGTTCACTGAACTTCATTCCTATGCAAAATATGTTTAATAAGAATGAGGGCTGTGCCTGAGGCCCTTAAAAACAGCATGCATGCAATAACAGTTAATCCAGTACTAAACATGATCTATTGTCAAATACCAGAGAACTGCAGACTGGAAAACATACTTGTATGATCTGTGCTCTACCCTTATTGGTGTGTGCTATAATTTGTAACTATTATACTTATTATTTAATTTCATCATCTTCTTTCTGATGATTTACTTAAGTAATTTCTGAACTTTGTAATTTAAGTGTTTTTGCATCCTTCTTTGGAGGTGTGACTGTTTAAGCTGTATCAGCCACATAATTACATTCCAGGCGCCTTCTTTTTCTTTCAGCTTTTCTCGGTTAGGGGTCGCCACAGTGGATCACCTGTCTCTTCATGATTGGCAGTGGAGTTTTACAGTGTCGAGTTGCCGGCCAGGTGCCCGACCTTCCAATGAAGGCACACACATGCACACACTCACACCTAGGGCCAATTTAGAGTATCCAATCCACCTACAGCATGTCTTTGGGATGTGGGAGGAAACAGGAGCACCTGAAGGAAACCCATGCGACCACAGGGAGGGCATGCAGACTCCACACAGAAGGCAACCCAGCCTAGGATTTAACCGGAGAACCTCTTGCTGTGAGGTGGCAATGCTAACCGCTGCACCACCGCAGCCAGACTTTTACATTCCAGGCTCCAGCTGGTTTATTTTAAGGTTCCATTGACCAGAGTTCACTTTGACTGAGAAGGGGCAGTAGAAATAAGGAGGTGCCAATGTTTGATGATATCCTGGCATAAATTTTAATAGGAAATTATTTTAATGTATAATAAATGCATGTGAAGGACAGTGTAGGGACTCAGACTCCATGAAACTTAATGAAGTGGTTGAAGCACAACACTGTACGTGTTTACACATTGTAATGTTCATGGAATACAGTCCAAGGCAGCCATCTCCCTAACATAAGCTTTGGCAAATAAAGAATCTGCAGTAATGGACTTTGATAAACAGAAAGATAGTGATACACTTAGGTGCTTTCTGATTGCCTTGTTTTTTCTCTAGCTGTTTTGATTCAGTGGTAAGATGATAGCAGTCAACTGATTTTCTGAACACTTCTTTTTGGGGGAGGGGCACTTATCTCATGCTGAAATAGGAGTTTTCTGCTGTTATATTTGCTATATGAGAAACTCATCTCTCCACCTTGGCATGTTACAAAATCGTAATGGAAGTGTGCTTGTTGCAGGACGTGTTTGTATTGCCCTAGTGCACCTGTGATGTGGGAGGTCTGTTTAATGAACACAACATGCATCTTACTAGGGTGGAGGGCCACATTTTGGTTGTCTGTTCTTCAGTTTGCATTTGAAAGTTGGTATCCCATAATTCCATTGGAGTTGGTGGAGTCACATAATTATGTATGTAACTTTTATGTTAATCAGCGTACAGATTTGTACCTATTTTCCATGGGCCTTTGTCCAGATTTTTGATGTTTCCAGGTTGAGAGGTATGGTGATACTATACGAACTTTCAACAATGCTGAACTTCTCATTTCACTCCTCAAACTGAATGCTCACAAATCTCCAGCCATCATAGCTCTGTACATACCACCCGATAACAACATTCCCATTCTGAAAGATATTCTCTCCTGAATCTTGGACAACATAAGACTGAAAATCATATTGCTAGGAGATGTTTATGGAGACTAGCAAAAGATAGCACTATAAACCCCCCCAAAAATTGAGTTCAGCTCAATTGATCAGATTCCAACTAGAAATAAGAAGGCCACATTTAAAGAATCCATCCTATACTGAATTCTAACAATCACCACAAACAATGTTGCCACAAGTAGCATCCTACCTGATAGCCTAAGTGACCACCAGCTGAACTACAGATTCAGACCTCTCAAGCAGCCCCATAGGGTTCATCACTATAACCCAGTCAGAAACCTCAGTAACTTCAATTAAAAAAAATGTTTCCTTCCAGCCTGTTCCAGAACAGCTCGGCTCTACCTAAAACTCTTCTCTTTGATGAAACAGCAGATACATTTAATATAATATTTTTTATATATTCTTGCACAGCAAACACCGTTAAGAACCAAAAGAATTGAAAACAAAAGAGCCTCTTGCCTGGCTAAAATAACAAAGCAACTCATGCAACTTAGAGCTAAAGCCTGAAAGCCATGGATACAAACCAAGTCTTAAATATTCCTGCAACATTATAAGCAATTACAGAACTATAGCAAACTATGCACAAAGCAGGACAAAAAACGTTTATTATAGCAATAATTAAGACAACAACTACTGCACTTGGCCAACTTCCATCTGAATACCTAAAACTTGCTGTTGATAGTCTTACATATTTTGCCTCAATTCTAATATGTCATTCTGTCCAAGAAAAACATGTCCCCACCTTATGGAATAAATCCTATAAAATTGTCCTCCATAAAGGAAGTTTATCAACTGAGCTCACAAACTATAGCTGGATTGAAGTTCTCTCAGCCTTATTTAAAATCTTGGAAAGATATATTCACTTTCAAATTATTACATACAATACTTCTCATAACCTCTCCTCTCTCTCTCAACATGGCTTCAGACCCAATCACAGTATAACCACTGCCCTTCTAAGGTTCACAGATATAATAAATCACATTAGAAGTTCAGGTCCTCTAACCTTAGCCCTATTTCCGTATCTATCTAAGACATTCAATACAGTTACTCATCAAATTCTCCCAACTAAACACTTTTTCTACAGGCTATCGCCCTCCTCACTTATCTGGTCTCTTAGTTACCTCACTAATAATTCCCAGGCAGTAAAATGACAAAATGATTTGTCCTCTTTCCTTTCTATATCCATCTGATTCAAACAAGTCTCTATCCTAGTGCTACTACTGTTTAACTTCTTTATCAGTGACCTAAACATAGGAGCCAAAGAGACCACAATATTACAATACGCTGATGACTCCACTCTAACACATTAGTCATGCTCCAAACACTCACCCAGAAATCGTTTTCCTCCATAGAAGCTTGGATCAACAACTCACAACTCCTTCTGAATCCCCTCCCTACAGAAAAGCTAATCTACTACTGTTCACCTGTAATTTTCTCTCCTCCCAAAAGCTACCTTTAATATGCTGTCATCCAAGAAAAACAATATAGAACTGGTATCCCACCTCAAACTATTATGTGTGGTTATAGATGGACAACTGAAATTCAATTTTCACCTTCAGCAACACATAAAGAAGATAGACCAACAGCTAGGCTGCCTCTATAGGGTAAAACGCTGCCTTACTGACTCTGCTAGACAAAACATAGGCACTTGTTTTCTACTCCTCACCCTATTATATGCCATCCTGATCCTAACTAATCAAAACTTGTCTCTATCAGCCAAACTAGAACAATGTTACAATACGGTAGACAAATTCACAACCAAGAATCACTGCCTCTCTCTAAGACAATTTAACTGGCTTAAACTAAATAATTGCCTATTGTATGCACAATTAATTACAACCTTCAGACTACTGCACAACCCTAAAAATTCCCATTTCTTCAATCCATCATTCAACCTTAGACTACTAAAAGACCTCTACACTCCACTGACAAATCATTGTTCTCCATAACTAAACCTAACAGCAGTGCAGGATATTCACAATGCATTGCTAATAACCAGAATACTATCTCACTCCACTTAAGAAAAGCCTGCAATCTGAAAGAGTTTAAATGCCACATGAAGGAAAACCTGACTGATAAACCTGCACCATGCCTGGTTAAACTGGTACTAATATAGCTATATGTATTTCTGCCATAACTCTGCTGAAAATAAAACTTAATGTGCTATTTCCACAGTTATATCGGTCATCTCATCTCGTTTATCTTGCTTGTTCCTCCTCCCCTCCTTCTTTTCTTTGGGCTGCTCTAACTCTTTATCTTATTTTCCTATGACTTAGATTTTATAGTAACAAATATTCTTATGTGAAACCTGCCAATCTATGCATACTGATGACATTGCACTGCATATATCTAACTGTTAATTTTAATTGAAACTGTTTGTAAATGATGTAACTGATGTTATGGATGTCTGAATAATGGGACTGTTGCTCATGAATGAAATTGATTGTAAATGATGAAACAATGCAAATGATGTCCATGATGTCTGTATAATGGAGCTTTTCTCACTGGGCTTCCTCAGAAAACAGACACTGCTCAGTTGGATTTTCCTGCTATACAAGTACCAATAAATAAATAAGTAGTCAATTAGTCTTCCCAACTTTGCCTGATCTATCAAAAGCCTTTGCCAGCACCTTAAACTACTGCACACCAAGCTCTCCAGTATTTACACCCTTACTTTCAAATGGAAATACACCCACTCAGCATTTGTCTCTGTAGACACAGGATCCCCACCAGGATCAATACTGTGACAACTTCTGTTCAACATATTATTCATCAAGACTTCCACACAACTACAGATCCATCACAACTCATTCAATGTGCCAATGATACCACTCTTGTATACAGAGCCCCCTCCACACAAAAGCTGCAAAAACTCGTACTAGATGCATACAGTTCAATCAAAAACTGGATACTGTCTAATATTATAGGTTCATAGGTTCATAGGTAGGTACTAGGCTATCTGCCCGAGGACATTTATAAGCCTAGCCAGAGTGTGTCAGCTTTTGCCACTCCATTGATTAATTAACTGATCCTCTGTCAAGCAGTGCCAATGAAGTGATCCCAGGGGTGTATTTTCTGTTACCCATCCACTCGTCAAGGTTTCTTTTGAAGAGTGTTAGTGAGGGGCTCTGCCTGCTGTAATTTGGAATTTTATTCCAAAGCATGGGGTGTCTCTGTGACAGGAATCTCTCCCTCCAGCATGTTCTATTTATTGTTGTGGTGAGGTTTAGCTCACTAGAGCGTGTAGCTCGCAGTGACTTGGATTTCTTTAGGTGGAGCATGTCCATCAATTCTGAGTTGGACATGGCTTTGTAAGTCAGCCAGAGATCACCTCTGAGTAAGCGATATGACACTGAGTACAGCTGGAGATTTTTCAGTAGGGCTGGATAGGACATATGTTTGAGGCCAGTAATCCTCTTGGTGAGGTACTTTTGTGGTCTTTCCAGCTGTTGGAAGTGTCTTGCGAGGTACATCCCAAATGGGACATTGTACTCTATGATGAGTCTAATGAGTGACTAGTAGAGGGGCACTATAACCTCTTTATTTCTAGATGCAAACCCTTTAGTAATTAGATGGGCCACATAGAAGGATTTCCTAACTACTTTGGCAATATGATTGTCAAAGGAGAGATTACTATCTACCTGGGTCCCCAGATCTCTTATTACCTCTTCTGTATTAAGGGGGCTGCCACCTGTGTGGTAATTTGTAGGTGTTTTGTTTTTCCCATATGGGATGACTATGCATTTTTTGACATTTAGCTTGAGGCCATGACTTTGACACCAGGTGTCCATCTCAGTAAGGCCCTTTTGGAGGATGTCCGTGTCAGCCAGAGAGTCAATTATGGCTCCCAGTTTGCAGTCATCGGCGAACTTGGTTAGCCACAGTCCTCCTGTTTTTGCCTGTACTTCTGAGAAGTATATGCCGAACAGTAGGGGTCCCAGGACCGAGCCTTGTGGGACAGCATTTGTGACTGCTTTAGAGTTGGACCTGGAGCCCGCTATTCTTACCGTCTAAGTTCTGTCTGTAAGCCAGCTGGCAACCCATCTCGTGACTTAGGGGTTTATGTTCAGGCTGGTGAGTTTTTCTGTAATACCAGAGTGGGGAATGGCAGCAAAAGCCTTGGTGAGGTCAAGGTAGCCTGTGTGAACCACCTTTCCCTCATCTATGGCTTTGGTGACTGTCTTGAAGAAGTCAACCAGGTTTAGTAGGCATGATCTGCCCTTAACAAAGCCGAACTGGGTCGGGTCAAGTGTTTGGAGGTTCTCAATGTCGTTGTTAATGAGTTCCATGATGATGCACTCCATAGCCTTGCAGACCAGGCAAGTCAGGCTTAGGGGGCAATAGTTACCAGGGTCAGTTGTGGCCCCTCCTTTGTGGAGAGGAATAACCGTTGCTGTGCACCATTCTATGGGCACGTAGCCTGTGGAGAGGCTGAGGGTGAACAGCGTGTTTAGGTGGGGGGTTAGTTTGTTCTGTAGTTCGTGTAAGACACAGCCTGGGGCACCATCTGGTCCCATTGACACTGTGTTTCTGGCTTTTGAAAGGACTGTTTTCACCTGTGCATCTGTGATTTTTGGGACACTACACTTTTCCAGTATTGCTGTGGGCCCTTTTGGAGGTGAGAGAGGGATGAAGTTTGCACTGAATCTATCTGCCAGGATGTTGGCAATATCAGTAGGTTCAGTATATTTTGTGCTATTTTGCACTAGTTCAGTGCATATCTGTAAGTTGCCACTTAGATTCTTAACATAGTTAAAGAAGGCTTTGTGGTTATCTTTTGAATCCTTGGCTATTTTTCTTTCAAAGTTAGCCTTGGTTGATTTCATGAGGGACCTCAGGTTTCTTACTGATACTGATCAGGGATGTCTTTCCTTCTTGTGATTTGCTTTTTTTCTGAACTAGTTTCCTCCTTCTGTTGTATAGCCTGTTTATTGTGGGGGTCCACCAAACTGGTTTCCTTCTGTTAGAGGAGTGAGTCTTGGTTTTTCTAGGGATGGCATGATCCATGCTTCCTTGTAGGTGCTCATAGAGTGCCTTTGTAAAGGTTTCTGCATCTTGGGCAGTGTTATCCTTTAGCGTGGGGGCTGAGAAACTTACCACCTCTGTCTTAAGTAAGGTGAAGTTTGCTTTAGAAAAGTTTTTTACTGTGGTTTCCTTAGTTGGGGGGTGGTGGGGGGTGTGGACATCCAGAGTGATTAGTTTATGGTCTGATATAACCAGTGACGGGTTGACCTCCGGTGCGGAACACCTGTCGCCCATGTTGGTGATGACCAGGTCCAATATGTTTTCACCTCTGGTAGGGGAGTTTACCAGCTGATCCAGGACGTTTGAGTTGATGAATTCCAGGAAGCGCTGGGCCTGATAATTTGTACTCGAGTAGTTTTCCCAGTGAATGGTAGGGTAATTGAAATCGCCCAATATCAGGGTGTTCGGTAGGACCTTTATGTTTTCCAGTGTCTCCAGAAAGGTGGAGTGGTGGTCCTGGGTCATGGAGGGTGATTTGTAGAAGGCTACAATTTGCATTGCAGATTTGCCTGATGTTAGTTGCACATGGATGATCTCAGCAGTATCATGCTATGCCACTAACCTGGATGTGTAGGTATCCTTGATGAATATGGATATACCCCCTCCTTTTCTGTTTTGGTCCGTGTTCTGTGGTCACAATGTGTGCTATGAGTTGTAGCCCAGTAGTGCTGGGGTGCTCTCTGGAGCCTTGAACCAGGTTTCAGTTAATGCACAGATGTCAATGTTCTCCATACTGAGGAGTGCTTCGAGCGCATGCATTTTGAGATTTAAACTCCTGGCGTTGAGTAGCATAACCCTCAGTTTTTTGTTAATTGTGCTGTTTATGGAGGTGGGTTTTACTTTTGAGCCTTGCCTAAAAAAAGGCACTATGGGGGTAGCAAGAGCCTTGGCCAGTATTCAAAAGCCTAGGGGTGACAGGTGCAAGCCATCTCTTGCGAAGCAATGCGGCTTGTCAATATCAATATTCCAAGAACATAAATGTACCTATACTCAGTATAATTTCATCCCAAATATACAAAGGTAGATACCATCCCACATGCAAAACTGCAAGGGATCACAACTGGCAATCAACTTACATTTGACATACACATCCAAAACACCATCAAAACTTGGCCACTTAGATAGCATTAAAAAGTTTCTAACACAGTCTAGCCATAAAGCCAAACACTGCTGCTTATCTCCTACCTACTCTGACACGTGTCTCCCCCATGTTTACTAATCTCCAAATACTTCAGCTAAATAAGCTCATGCTATGCTACAAAAAATTAGACAAATTTGCCACTGCTGTACTCTCAAGGATCTGCCACTTTGCAACCTTGTACAAGATACAGCACTTAGAACTTCCCAGTTTAATCAAAAACTGGTTATTAAAAGTTTCTCAATACAATACAATAGATGTCCATCCATATCTACCTTAATGCAACCGTACAAACCCCACATACACTTGTGATTACAAGAAAAAATGCTGTCCTCTGTCATTAAAACACAAAATTCACTTGGCAAGTCACTGTACCCCCATGCAGTATCACTGCTATGGATGAACCTACCTGTAAAATGCAGACTAAACCTTTCCAAACCAAACTTCCTCAAGGTCCTTTAATCTTACTGTTCCTATCACCTGGCTGAAATGCATAATCTAAGCCTTCCTAGTTCTCATCTTTCAAATCCCAACTCCTACAGTCTGTCATATGTCTTCCAGTTCATGAATTTGTACACGTGTGATGATTTGAGATATTGCCAGCTATGCCAGGAGAAGTAAGGCAGCAAATCTGTAACATATGCCAGTGTAGTTTACTGGTGTTTTGTAAAGAATTATATGTCATTTGTATATCAAACTGATTTGTACAGGTGCTTGTGTTGAAAATGTATTTGTAAAGCCTCTTGTGTTAAAAATGTACCAACAGTTGATCCTGCTGGACAGAAAAGAAATACACTTGTATGTCAGACTGCATTGTAACTGTTAAAATGAATATATTGTAACTGATGATTCTGGAAAAGAGGAGGTTAATCCCAGACCAGCTAACTTTGAAAATTAGCCTGAAATTACATACCTGGATTTAGGCCATAAAGATTGTATCTTACAGTTTTGATTGTAGCTAGAGAAGAAATGTGTTTGAAAACCAGGACTAGGAATCCTACTGTATTGTCCTTAGGGGTGAACTAATTACTACCCTGGAAGGGTGGAAGTTTTGAAATGATTTTATAGCTTCCAGATGCTATAACATATCTTAGCAAAGCTCCATCTGTGTGTATGGTAACACCTATGTGCTAGATTCTGGTTCATTTTCTAGTAAAGGGGGATAGTGCGGGAACCAGAGTCAGATGACCAGATGTATGTGATGTCATTCTGTAATCCAGCTTTGAAATGATGTTTTAATACTAGATGAGACAAAAGTCTCAGGGCAGTCTCTGTTTTTGAAACCTGACAAAGAAGGACCCCTCAACTACATCATCTTGCCTTCCTCTATTAAGTGAACTAGGGGACAGTAATTTTTTAGATCAGTCAGGAAAATATAGTAAGATAGTTAAGTATTGTTTTTCTGTATCTGTGTGATCCTTTCCATCTGTTTTATTTTTAATAGTCCCTGTGATTGACACTCTGGTGTTTATTGTAAATATATATTTAGCAGTTTCATGTTCTTTAATAATTTATTATTAAATATATTTGAACTTTTCATTGTGGCTGGTCTTTTAGGGAATATTTTAACCTTTGAAACTACTTATATTTATTTGGTGACACTGTGGCCGCTCCTCAAAGCCTTGCTAAATTGGTCAAACACTACTATTTGTATTAGTATTAATCTCCCTCAGTATAATTGGGTACCCTTGTAGGAGCCTTACAGTGGCTGGATTTGGAGTGTTCAGGTGGCAGTATCTACCTTATATTCTGGGCAGAGGAAGCATACCTGGTGAATCTGTGCTAGCCTTTCCCAGGGGTGTGTGTGTGTGTGTGTGTGTGTGTGTGTGTGTGTGTGTGTGTGTGTGTGTGTGTGTGTGTGTGTGTGTGTGTGTGTGTGTGAGACAGAGCACTGGTTTCACAGAGAGGGTGGTGGAGGACTTGGCTTGGAGCACTTGGCTGAGGACTCAAATCTATAGCTGTGTCAGAGGGGAGTCTTATTTTATTTATTTATTTTTCTGGGGTTTATTAAGCTGTTGAATATCTGGTAAGTGGTTTAAAAACTTTATCCAGCAAACTATGTAATACTGCACATGTTCCAGAGAACCCAATGAGGAAGAGTCCTTCCGGCATGGAAAATGCCATCATTATTTTAACTCCTGGAGTAAAGAGAATTTATCAATAATCTTTGATTTGCTCTAAACAGGACAGAAAGTTAGCATTGCCATAACTGTAAACCAGCTCATCCATTCAAGGCATGAGACAGAAGTCAAAATTGGAAATACTATTTAATCTTCTGAAATCATTGCAAAACCATTATAGGCATACCAGGCTTAGGGTCTAGTACAATGGAGTTATTCCATTTACTTTAAGAATCTTCTGTGATCCCAGGTTTGAACATTTTCTGTACCTGTTCCCTAACTGCTTTACATTGAGACTCTGTTGATTTATGTGGCTTCAAATTAATTTTCTCACTAAACACAGTTTCCACGTTATGCTGGATTACACAGCGCTCCACCAGGCAACCCTGAAAATATATCCTTATTCTGAAGTATGAATGCTTTAACATCTTGTTGCTGGAATCTTGATAATATCTCACATGTATCACAAGATATGCTGTAGGGGCTTTAACTCCTCTGCAAATACATTCATAACAGAAGGGTCAGTTTCACTCTAGGGCAGCAGAACATTTATGTGATATAACTGTTCTTGTTTCCTTTTTCCGGGTTGTCTCACTCCATAATTTACTTCACTTATCTTCTTTATAACTTCAAAAATTCTTTAACACTTTGTAAAGAACTTACTTTCAGCAGGAGATAGTTAAACAAATATTTTGTATTGTTGTTTAAACTCTCTGAAAGAAGCATTTTATTATAGGGGCCGTGCTGTGTCTCTCGAGCTCTTTTGTATGTTCTTTTTTTATAGGCATTTGGAAACACTCCATATAATCAAACATTCATAATGTTGAACATGTTTAACACCAGCAGAAGTTAATTTAACTCAAGTGATCACTTCTTCCTGTGTTAAGTCCTTGCAAGATTGTGCATAGTGGGAATCAGAGAATTTGCCCTTTCCCCACTGTAGAGTGATTTTGGAGTTGGACTATATCATTAGCAGTGGGTGGGAGATGCAGGGAGGCTTGCCCCCTTGCAAAAAACATAAGTGTTTTGTTTTTTCAATGTTTTGGCTTTTGATCTTTTGGGATCGGTCATTAGCCATTTGAGATTTGCGTACTTCGAGGTTTAGCAGTACTTCCATGCATTCTGGTTTCTAAACCATCCTTTATATCTTCAAAATGCTCTAATACATTTTAAAGGGGATGTTTTCCTCCTTCCATGTTTCTCTTGCTATATCAGTAAGCAATGAGGATACGTGCCTTATCACAGTTCAAATGAAGTGAAACTAAAACTATTTGAGTCTTGAGCTACTTTTCTTAATTCAATAGTGTGTGTGTGTGTGTGTGTGTGTGTGTGTGTGTGTGTGTGTGTGTGTGTGTGTGTGTGTGTGTGTGTTAGCACTTGGTCCCAAATTCTTTTGTTCTGTTCCATGATCTTCATTGACACTTGGCATGGGTTTTAAGAGTTTATTAAAATGCTCAGCTTGCCAATCTAATGATGTATTTTGGAGTATTCTCCTTACTCCAAGCTAAGTAACAGGGGTGTAGAGGGTGGAAAAGACATATATGTGGACAATAGCTTGATGGTTTTGCAGCAACCTTTAAAATTCATTGCTTATTAGTGCAATCACACTTTATTTTGTATTGGGACCCAGTAATTTAACTTTGAGTGCTTTTATCATTTTTTCCTTGCACTTTAAATAGACTGAGGCATCTCGCTCTCTCCTAACTTTACATTTTATTTTTTGCTGAAACATTATGGTGAACACATGTGCCTTCCTTGAAAAGGAACCACTGTTACATGAGTTGTATAGCTTAAAACCTGTATCTAAGGCCCCAAAAATAAACAGAGATAAACATAATCCATTATTCCCTGAGGAGAGAAGCATGGCAAATAAGGTTATTTTACCCATGTTTTCAACTGTTCTTGTTTCAGTTTTAAACAGAATGAGTTTTCAGTTACTTGGATTGTAAAGCTGTGGAATGCACTACTTTTAATAGAATCAGCCTGAGTGTAATCTCAAAATGTGGATTCCATGCAGGTTACAATGTATCTGCTTTACACAGAGATGATGCTGATTGGACAAGCAAAAAAAAAAAAAAACTCACTTCTGTTAAAGATGGAAATGCTAAAATAATTAAGCAATAACCCACGCCTGGGTGTGGGTAATGCTGGATTTACCCACGGTTGGGGTGGTTTGATCACGAGGGCGAAGCCTAAGTGGCCAAACAAAGACAACTGTGGGTAAATCCAGCATTACCCATACCCAGAAGTGGGTTATTGCTATTATACAATGACATTTGTGTCGTTTCAGCTTTTCCCGGTTAGGGGTCACCACAGCGGAACTCCGGTCCGCTAATGATTGGCAGTTGGTTTTTACATGCCAAGTTTCCAGCCCTGACGCACAACCTTCAATGAAGGTGCGCCCATTCATGCATGTCTCCACGCAGAAGACACTCTAGCTGAGAATCTAACCGGACAGCATCTTACAGTGAGGCGACAACGCTACCGCAGCACCACCACCGCAGTACAATGACATTATTTAAGAAAAAAAATACTTAGTTTTCTTAAATAATGGCATTGTATAATGCCTCCTTGCTGACCTCCCACAGCTGTCCGGTACTTGGCAGCAGTTCTGATGTACTGCACATGTGTATGCTTACGTAGTACATCAGAGCTGTGGGTGGAAGCAACAGAGAAAGCAAGATCTCTGTTGCTTTTAGAAAGTTCCGTTGCTTTTTTTAAAGCTGTCTCGCTATGTTAAACTCCTTTAACATAGCGAGACACTTTCTAAAAAGCAAAGGTGATCTTGCTTTCTCCGTTGCTTTAGAAAGTGTCTCGCTATGTTAAAGGAGTTTAACATAGCAAGACAGCTTTAAAAAAAGCAACGGAGATCTTTCCTTTCTCCATTGCTTTTTTTAAAGTTGTCTCGCTATGTTAAACTCCTTTAACATAGCAAGACACTTTCTAAAAAGCAACAGAGATCTTGCTTTCTCCATTGCTGTAAGAAAAAAAAAAGACTTATACTAATGGAAAACGTCCAGGTGACCAGACCTTTTTCCATTAGTATGTCTGATTTACAATGTGCATGCTGTCCAATCAGTGTGCACATTTTGGAATATTAACGGGGGGGTTGTATAATTTCAAATAAACTATTTCAAACCACTGATTGTTATTGGTGCGGTGCACCTTGGAGTTCCTGTCTGATTGCCGTTGCTGAGCTACAGTTTTGGTTATGGTTATAGTTTTAAGACAATTTGCACTCACAGAAAACAAACCATTCAAATCTTTCCACAATATATGCAAAGCTTGAGCAAATGTTTATCACATCCCTCAATAATTGTCTTTTCTTTGTCTTTTTACTTGTCTTACAAAGGTGCCGGCATTCCCCTTGCCCCCCCCCCCCTGCTTTCTGCAGATTCATCCTCTTCTCTGAACCTCAAATTTCATTTGTCTTACTTACATCTACCACTCTCCTTGCCACATTTCTTTACCTGAACAAATCCTTGCTGCTTCATCTGTCTGGCTTCCTCCTTTGTATTACCCCAAAACACTAGCAACATCACTAACCATATATTCTCTTGTTGCATCTTGCAGATTTCCGAATCTGGAAAGTAAGGCAAAAAACTTGAAACTCCACTACCACATTTGCTACATTTCTTAGCAACATTTTGTTTAATGTGCTCCTGAGCCCTGCATTTTGCACATCATCTGTTGGGGTAGACTGCAGACACATGCCTTCCACCCCCACAAGAACACCAAGTACAGCAATGCTCTAGCTAAAGAATTTGTATATGTCTTGTACATAACATAGAGTTCATAGGTTTGGGAGTTTTATTACCTACCACCCTTATCAAAATATCCCCTTACCAAACACTGATCCATAATCCAGATATGTCTTTCATATATGTATATCCACACAAGACATAACAGTTCTGCTCTGGGCAATATACATTATCACAGTAACATAATCATTCATCAGGAAAACTTATACTCCTCACTTATGATTTTTGATAACATTATACATGAAAAATGGAGCTCTAGGTTTTGCAGTTTTTCACCATCAAAATCCTTTTAAGACATTCCTCATTAAAAAGGTTCAGTCTGCAAAGCATTTCTGCCCCAATATGCATTAAGGCATTCACTTCAGTCACAAATTCTCAGCAGCAGTGAAACAGAGCTTTAGAGTTTATGTCTGTCTTGTGGAATTTTTGCAGGACCTCAGTATCTCAGTCTTAGCACATTTATTTTTAGGGAGATTTACAGCCACTTACTTTCCATTCCTGGTCAATAACCTGTGAAAATACTTTTCCCTCAGGAGCACACAGTTGGAGTAGCAATGCCATCTAGTCCTTACTTCCTCACGTATGGTCTAACTCTTGGTAGGTCCCAATGTAAAACAGGCTTCCTTCCTAGTAATAGCTTCATACTCCTCAAATGAGTCAGCAACAACCTCGTCATCACTATGTTCAATGTCTTTCAACCACTTTCATTTTATTTATGCTGTTTGCACATTAAATCCAGAACACTTACATGAAAATATGATGCACATTAAATCCAGAACACTTACATAAAAGTATAAAACACCTATCACCAACAGCTTTATTGCAACAAAGACTTGTTCTGTAAATTCTCTCCTCCTAGTCAGACCAACACTGTCTGCAGCACTCAACAGAACAGACGCACAGGTCTTGATTCCAATTGACTTACACTGAGAGCAAGCTGAGAGCAGGTACTTTGGAATCTGGTCCTTGTAGTAAGCCTGTTTATAGTTAGTCCTTGCACCACAGTAAGTCACTTACACTAAGAGCAGGTCTTTTGGATCAGGGCAGACTTACACCAACAGGAGCAAGTCTTTTGAAATCTGGCGGACAATCTTTCGTGATTCTGTAACTCACAAGTGCATTCCTAAGTGCCTCCTGGTGGTAGAATAGGAGAATTTCTCTAATGACATGGCCCAATTAGTTTTATTAATATCATCTTGTGTGTCCCCAGAAACAGGTCATAATCCTAATGGGAGTAATCCTAGAAACTGAAGACATTCAATTAATTAATTAATTAAAGCTTGGCTCTACTTGACAATTTGTAACTTAGAAATCTGACAATTGTTCCAAACATGTTTAAAAACACTTTTGTTTAGAGATCACATTGCCAAAATGTACGTACCATATTTTTTAGGCAAGTTAGCTTTACCTGACAGGCTGCTGCCAGTGCAAAGTCCTTGCTCTTTCAGAAAAAAAGGGATCTTGTAAATTGCATAGAATTATAGGAATGGAGTATATATAGCTCAATGTACAAAGAAAACAATTTTCTGTGATTTTACCGAAAAACTAGTTTTGGCCAAGTGTTTTCAGGCAATTCAAAAGTCCATTTATATAAGTATTCCCATTATTTCCCTAATAGTTGTGTAACACCAGCATACTAATAACATTTCTTTCTTAGACAAAGGGCAAATATATTTTTGCCTTGCCTATATTACCTGGTCATCTCTGTTCCAGAGTGTGTTTACTGTCATCTCTATTAGGTTTTGAAACACCTTTATTTAACTGTAACCATATTAAGTAAATGTGGAGCTTTTCTCCTCAAGCCTCTACTGAAAATGAGATATTATCCCAGTCAGATTTTCCTACTAAATGAATGTCAAAACAATAAATAAAATGTTAGAACTTATGGCTTACAAATGAATGAATTTCAACTCAATGAGAAAAATTTGTCATTGGAAATTATTGCCAGATTTCACTTTTTTTCACTCTTCCTTTTTATTCATGGTTGTGCAATGGTGGAATTGACATCTCTCTCTCTCTCTCTCTCTCTCTCTCTTTGTGTATATATATATATGTGCCTGACCCACAATTGCCCAAAATATTTTGACCAAAAATGCAAGTGGTCAACAAATATTTGATCTAACCACATTTGGTCAACCGATTATAAGTAATGGCAGATACAATCAGAAAATATGCTGAATGGAACATAGTGTAGAGCAATGGAATTTGTTAAGTAGTGAAACCTAGAGACACATCTGTCCAGTACATTGCACAGATCTGTGAGTTTTCATTGTAAATCACTGCTTGGATAATGTCTACGTGTGCACTATCAGTGAGTGCCTGTTTATGAGAGATTTCTCTAGTGTTAGAATTGGTGCAACTATGGAGTTGGTATATATAATTTTGGGGTGTGTGGGGGGGCTTGTGTGTTGTTAATATTTTTTCAGGCATATTGTGTTTACAGCAGATGTTTTCATTATTGTGTGCTGTTGAGTAGCTGGTTTTCAGGAAAGTATGGTTAGCTGAATTATGCATCAGAAAAATGTCTATTCAAGCAATTTACTCACATATATATATATATATATATATATATATATATATATATATATATATATATATATATATATTTTTATAGAACTATATTAAATAATTAAATATATGTAAATCTAGGGAGTGTGTTAGTTTGTCTTCCACACTGGGGATGCAGGAATGCTTACTCCCCTGCAAAAAGGGTCTTATGTTTTTTTTTTTGTTATGTTTTTTTTTTGTTTTTTTTTTAACACAGACTGCTTGGAGACACTCTGCGAGCCACCAGAGGATCTGTGCTGAGTTTGTACAAGCTGGGAAAAGCTTTTATACAGCGTTTTATAAAAGGGGAAGGGAATGAAAAATTGGCCCAATGGAACTACTACTAGTTTCTGGCTGAAACCTTACCAAAACAGTATCTGCTTGAAGCTATAACTGCTTGTGCTTGCCCAGTTTTAACTTTGTGCAGATGTTGCTTGACAAACCATAGTGGAACCAATTTTCCCTAAGCACTTTGGTAAACAATCATGCATACTTCTGAAAAATCTTTGTTTTTCATCAATATTCTCTGTGCTTAATTTGTATAGGCCTGAATAAAGGGCCTACTGTTTGATATATGAGCACACAAATATTTGTACAAAGGTTTGAGTACCTTGCCCTTTTGCTATTAATCTGCAATGATTGGCACGAGCATGTTTTATTACATGTTGACAGATGGATACACCACAAACAGTTTTAGTCAGTGGGATCTAAATTTAAAATCCTTTTTAAAAATGTTATTACAAATGTAGGATGATTAATAATGCAACACAGTTTGTCACATAGAACCCTGCTGACACAGAGATTGAGAGGCAGTCTATAAATGATGTAAGATAAACTCAAACCAACTTAACATGATGCTTAGTTAAGAATGCTATTTCTCTTTTACCAAAGCTGTAGAAATACTGCACTTTGTTATAAAAGGATAAAATAATTACTTTCCGATATCATTAACCTAGGTCCACTTATGCATTTCTAGTCTGAAAAAAAATATGTCTGGGTATATATATATATATATATATATATATATATATATATATATATATATCAAATAACATGTCAGTGTGCTGTGTGCTCTCGTGTTTGCATCTGTGTGTTCCTTCAATAACAGGAAGCTTTAGAATGAAAGTTATGATCTTTAAATCATTCTCTGTTGTCTTTACATAATGACACAATAATAACAGCCTCATCAGTAGATCTCTTTTCATGCATTTTCAAGTCATCACCAATCATATGTAATTAAAACCATTACAGACATTTATTTCTTCATGGGGAGTTTCTTTCCATGAATAAAATAAATGTGCTTATCTTAAAATCAAATTGCACCATAAAAATAGGGAGTTATTGGAAGTAATGCACTTACATAATGACCTTCATGTAAAGAGATTTCTAGAATAAAAGTCCTGCAATATTTTGTTTTATTTTGAAGAAGCATTTTTCTGTAAACTGCAAAAGTCATTAGTTTCACCAGCTGTGTCAGAAGAGATCTGTACTGCTATTAATGTGTCAGTGCTCTGAGCTCATTTAGACAAATGTAACCACAACCATTAATCAGAAGATTTGCATATGCAATGTGCCCACCACTGCAGAATGACTAATAAGCAAAGCACAGCCCGTGAACAAGATTTTTTAAAAAACATTTAAGAACATTTAGTGCAGTCCCTTTCAGTATTCCATACCTTTTTTTAACCATGGATAAATGCTGTTTCTGATTAGGGCATGTGCAGGCTGATGTATTCACAGACAAATATAGCATTTCCAACAGTTCTATTACAACTCTTATACTGAACGGCCAAGGGATTACTTCACAACCTGGAGTTATGGCATGAGTCAGTCACTATTCCTGTAGCACAATAGTAATTATTTATGCAGCTTCCCCACCATCATAGATATGTACCAATAAAATTGCTAAAGATATAATAGGCAGGTATTTTATAAATTTAACATCACAAACCTACCAAGTATTATAAGTGACCAGTACAACAGGACCTTGTTAAGTCAATCTCTAATACCATTGAATGTGGATTTAACTTTTCTTTTTATTCTCAAGCAGACAATTATATTGGAAACAGTTCTGAGTGTTATTGTATCATTATCTGGATGCATTTCAGGTTTGCAATGTGTAGAAATGTGCCTACTGAGTAGAAGATCAAAAGAGAGACAGCTGCAAAAAGAAAAAAAAAAACAGTGTTTGGCTATGATCCCTAATGTTATCTCCTATAGTCATACACTGTCTCAGAAATCCGAATTAGTAACTGACTCATTGACTAATAAAAGGAAACCATCACCGGAGTTTCATTGTACCATATATCTCTTAACTGTCACTGATTTTGCAGAACATCTATGATCGTATCTTTTAGTCATGCTGATACAGAGCCTCTTGGTCTATTAACTTTTTAAGTGAACTAGAGTAATATTTAAAAATTGTCTCTAGCCCAAACATGGTCCCTGGTAACCGTAGACCCATCTGTCCCACTAGACTCATATTTAAAACTATGGAATGTATTATCTCAGACCTCATTAATCTGGATATTAAAAATCTCTTAACCCTGAACTCTCATACATTCTGTTTTAAGGTCATGCCTCTTTAACCTCATTCATTTCTTTAAAAAAGTCACTGAAACTGTCCATAGTGGTCATGCAGAATGTACAACATATCTGGATTGAACCAAAGCAATTGATACTATTTGTCCTGAAGGTATTAATGACAGACTTGTAACTCTGACTATAAGTCCTTATATTGGGCAATGGATAGCTAACTAGCTGTCTGACAGAACCCTGGTTAGAACTGCAGGTACAACATATGAAAGAAAAAGTAGTAGAGTGTACCTCATCGCTCATTGTCGGGCCCTGCCCTAGTTGGCATCTGTTTCTCAAACCTTCAAGTCAACACTCCTGGCCTAGGGTTATCTAAGTTTGTAAATGACTATAACTTTTGTGTTATTATCTGATTTTCAACTGACTCACGATTGCAACATGGGTTAGACTGTGTTAATAATTGGTGCAAGGACAATTGTCTCAAATTAAATGTGAAACATAAATGTAAATATAGTTCATTTTGGTAACAAAACATTTTCAAATTTCATATAGTAAGCACCTAGTCAAGTACATGCCAAATGGCATATTGTACTCAATTATTGGTCTAATGAGGGCTGAGTACAGTGGAACTATAATTTCCTTGGACATAGATGCTGTATCTTTACTTATAAGTTATGCCACATAGAAGGACTTCCTCACCACCAAGACTGGACTAGATAGACAAGAGGAGAAGGTAAACACTTGCAACACACCACACTCATCACATAGTCCCTCAAAACCTACACCACCAAAATAGACACATAGAAACACAAAACACACACCTACATTCATGGAGGCTCTCAATAAAAATCTGCTCAAGCAACAGAGACTTCCAAAGCAGAAACGCAAGCAACCTCCACCTACCAACATAACCCAAAGGACACATAGCCCACAAACTCAATGTGCCACTCAACCACAGCCCATAAGGCATAACAATGTACCCAACACACTAGTCATAGGTGATGCTATAGGCAGGCACACTGATGTTCCACTCACCTGGCTAAACAAGGAGAAAGTTACTGTCAGCTGCCTGTTGGGTGCCAGAATCCGCCACATAATGCACACACTCAGGTCACTCCACAACAAGTACAAATATGACTCTGTCATTGTCCATGTTGGTGTGAATGACCTGAGATGTACCTCCCTGGACTAAATGAAAAGAGAAATGGAGGAGCTCTCCGATCTTGCAGCCCAGGCAGGAATGACCCTAGCCCTGAGTAGTATCCTGCCATCACCCAGAATGATACAACAGTACAAGGACAAAATGATTTACTTCAACAATTGGCTAAGCTTCTGGTGTCATTCTAATGGGATCCAGTATCTGTCTGCCTGAGATGACATGATTGACAGACCACGATGCTTTGCCAGAGATGGCCTGCACCTGTCGCCCTTGGGATTCTGGATACTGGCTAAGGCTCTTGCCACCCCTATATTGCCTTTTTTAGGCAAGGTTCAAATGACAAATTCACCACTGTAACAGGTAGAAGCAAGAAAAATCTGAGGGTAATGCTACTCAATGCTAGAAGTCTAAACCTCAAAATGCATTCACTCGAGGCACTCCTTAAAATGGACAACATTGACATCTGTGCAGTGACAGAGACCTGGTTCAAGGCTCCAGAGAGCACCCCTGCATTACCAGGCTATAATTCATATCACACCTTTCGGCCACCTAACCTGGGTCAAAACACTAAAGGCAGAGGCGTGTCCATATTCATTAAGGATATCCACACCTCCAGGCTAGTTGCTCAGCATAATGCATCCAGGATTATCCAAGTGCAACTAACTCTGGGCAAGACCGCAATCCAAATTGTAACTTGCTACAGATACCCCACCATGCCCCAGGATTCCCACTCCTCATTTCTTGATACACTGGAAAATAAGAGGGTACAAGCCAACACCCTAATAATGGGTGATTTCAACTACCCCACCATTAACTGGGAAAACTACTCATGTACCAACTCTTTTGCTCAACGTTTTCTGGAATTCATAAATTCCAACACCTTGGATCAACTTATCCACACCCCACCAGGGGCAGCAATATCCTAGACCTGGTCATTACCAACATGGGTGACCGGTGTTCCACACAAGAGGTAAATTCCTCATTGGTCAGATCTGAACACAACCTAATCACCCTAGATATCCACATCCTGCCCCCCCCCCCCATTAGGGAAACCCCCGTAAAAAAAATTTCACCAAAGCCAACTTCACACTTCTTAAGACAGAAGTGGCAAATGCCACGACACCCATGCAGGCAGACAGTAGAAGTACGACTGCTGAATCCTACACAAACACACTTTATAAGCACTTACACGAGTACATGGATTGTGCTATCCCTAACAGAACCAAGATGTGCTATCCTCCAAAAAAGGAAGCCGATCTGGTGGTCCCCTGCCATAAACAAACTCTACAACAGAAGAATGAAACTGTTGCAAAAAAAGAGCAAAATTCCATGATTGGAGGAACTCCCTGGTCAGCCACAGTAAGAAGCTGAGATCCCTCATAAAATCTTCCAAAGCTAGTTACGAAAACAAAACCACCACTGATTCTAAAGACAACCACAAAGCATTTTATAGCTATGTCAAGACTCTCAATGGCAACACTCAAATCTGCTCTGAGTTACAGCACAATGGCACTAAATATACAGAACCAACTGATATTGCCAACATCCTGGAAGATAGGTTCAGTGCTAACTTTACCCCCCTCTCACCCCTAAAGGGCCCATCTCTATACCGGAAGATTGCAAAGTTCCTGTAATCATGGCTGCACAGGTAAAAAACACACTCTCCAAAGACAAGAACATAGCATCCATGGGACCTGACAACATTCCAGGCTGCGTTATACACAAACTACAGAATGAACTGGCATCCCACCTAAGCACCATGTTCAGTCATAGCCTCATCTCAGGCTTTGTGCCTGCTGAATGGTGCACAGTGACAGTTATCCCACTCCACAAAGGGGGAGCCACCACGGACCCTGGGAACTATCACCCCATTAGCCTAATGAGCCTGGTCTGCAAGGCCATGGAACATATCATCATGGAACTTATAAACAAAGACATTGGTAATCTCCAAACTCTGGACCCCACCCAGTTCAGGTTTGTAAAAGGCAGATTATGTCTCCTAAACCTGATAGACTTCTTTGAAGCAGTCACCAAAGCCATAGACGAGGGTAAGGTGGTTCACACAGCCTATCTAGATCTCACCAAGGCTTTTGACACCATCCCCCACTCTGGAATTATAGATAAACTCACTAAACTAGGTATAAATGTCTATGTCACAAGATGGGTTGCCAACTAGCTCACTGACAGAACTCACACTGTGAAAGTTGCAGACTCCAAATCCGACTTCAGACCAGTGACAAGTGGAGTAACACAGGGTCCTGTTTGGTATCTACTTTTCTGAAGTACAGGCTAACACAGAAGGTCTTTGGCTAACAAAGTTCGCAGATGACTACAAACTAGGAGCCATAATTGAAACTTCTAACAATGTAGACAACCTACAAAAGGACCTCAGTGACACAGATGCCTAGTGTCAAAGCCATGGCCTCAAGCTCAATGCCAAAAAGTGCATTGTCATCCCCTTTGGTAAAAACTCTGTACCCATGGGCTACCACATAGGTGGTAGTTTACTCAACACCAAAAGTGTGATAAGAGACCTGGGGACACAGGTGGACAGTAGTCTCTCCTTTGATAATCACATCACCACAGTAGTCAGGAAATCCTTCAACATGGCACACCTCATCACAAAAGGTTTCTCATCCAGGAAATAAGAGGTCATTGTTCCCCTCAACTCATCATTC
The DNA here is from genome assembly GCF_019279795.1 of Protopterus annectens. Lineage (NCBI taxonomy): Eukaryota > Metazoa > Chordata > Ceratodontiformes > Protopteridae > Protopterus > Protopterus annectens. The sequence goes on along the minus strand of NC_056749.1, from coordinate 652,374,024 downwards.
ATTAGACCTATTATAGAGTACAACACCCCTTTTGGTATGTACCTCACAAGACATCTACAACAACTGGAAAGGCTGCAGAAATACTTCACAAAGGGGATTACTGGCCTCAAACAGATGCCCTATGCAGACCGTCTCAAAAAACTCCAGCTTTACTCCGTCGCATATCACCTATTCAGAGGCGATCTCCTCCTAACATAAAAGCTATGTCAAACACAGGGCTTAGACATATTCCACTTAAAGAAATCCCAATCCCTCCAAGCTACATGCTCAAGGGACCTAAACCTTGTCACCACAATAAACAGAACATGCTGGAGGGATATATTCCTGACCCAGAGACTTCCCATACTCTGGAACAAACTACCTATCTATATTAAACAAAGCTCCTCATTAGTACTCTTCAAGAAAAATCTTGATGATTGGATGGGAAATAGGAAATTCACCCCGAGGATCACCTCTGTGGCTCTGCTTGACAGGGACAAGGAAAATAATTTTCTTGGGTGGCGAAAGTCAGGGTACCTTTTTGGCTAGGCTTATATAGGCCCTAAGGCCAATAGCCTAGTACCTACCTATGAACCTATGAACTGTGGACACATAGTGGTCAAAGTTCAGGTTACTATCTATCTGTGTACCTAGATCTCTCACCTCTGAGTCTAATTTTAGGGATGTGCTGTTGATGTTGTACCTTGCAAGGATATTTGACTTTCCAAAGGGAATGATAATGCATTTTTTCACATTTAGTTTTAGGCCGTGGTTCTGGCACCAGTCATTTGATCTAGACCCTCCTGAAGTACATCTGCATCATTGGGGCATTCAGTGATTGCCCCCAGCTTGCAATTGCTGGCAAACTTTGTCATTCAGAGGCCTTCCATATTAGCCTTGACTTCAAAGAAGTATATTCCAAACAGGAGTGATCCCAGCATTGAGCCCTGTGGCACATCACTAGTAACTGGCCTGTTGCTGGATCTTGCTACACCTTGCTTAATTTGCTGAACTTCTCTGAAGTCACCAGGGCCATGGATGAGTGCAAAACGGTACATACCACTTTCCGAGATTTGGACAAAGCTTTCAAAACAGTTCCCCACTAGGGGATCATAGATAAACTTGCCGAGGTAAGCATAAACCCCTACATTGTCAGATGGATAGTAAACTGGCTCACTTACAGGACATATGTTGTCCAGGTAGGTGACTCTACTTCTGATAAGAAACCTGTTACTAGTGGTGTCTATAGGGATCAGTGTCAAGACCCCTCCTGTTTGTATACTTCTCTGAAGTGAAGGCTAATGTTGGGGGTCTCTGGCTCACCAAGGTCCCTGATGACTGTAAGCTGAGAGCAATCACTGAATTTCCAATGATGTTGGCATCATATAAACAGATCTAAAAATGCAAAAAAATGCATAATTACACCCTTCAATAAATCATATTTCCTTGCAAATTATAATATTGATAGCACACCCCTAAAAGTAGACCCAGTGGTGAGGGGCCTAGGAACACAGATAGACAGAAACCTAAGCTTTGACTACCAGGTAGCTAGAGTAGTGAGGAAATTCTTCTTTGTGGCTCAACTTATAAGTAAAGGTATGGCATCAAGATCAAAGGAAGTCATAGTGCCATCGTAGTTGGCCGCCATCAGGCCCATAATTGAGTACAATATTCTCTTCTGCATGTACCCAACCAGGTACTTACACCAACTGGAGTGGCCCCAGAGGTTTCTCTCTAAAAAAATACAAAGAGCAAGACACATTGCTTATGCAAACCAAATAAAGGCCCTATCCCTTTACTCTGTCTCTTATTGTTTTTTGAGACGTGACTTATGCCTGACCTACAAGGTACTTTCTGATCCAGTCCTGATGAAAATGCTACATATTTTCAAGAAAAATTATACAAGAGTTATGCATTCCATGAATCTGAATCTTATCTGTGACTCTAACAAAACTTGCTGGTGAGACAGATTTGTATCCCAAAGGCTACCTCGTCTATTGAATAAACTTTCCATTTTCTTAAAACAAAGCCCATCCCTCACTCTCTTCAAAAAGAATTTGTATAAATGGATGAAAAGTCATAAAAAAAACAACTAAACAGAAATGAAAAACCATAAATTCCCTCCCAGGGGTACTGCCTATGTCCCTTATGGACAGAGGAGAGGCAGTCTGTAAAATGACTCAGGGCTTCAACACCCAAAGACCTACTACCCTAATACTACCCCATCCCATATCATGGGAATTAAGATATAATATTGTCATATCCTGAGTGGGCGGCCATGGTGGTGCAGCAGTTAGCATTATCGACTCACAGCAAGAGGTTCTCTGGTTCAATCCTCGGCTGGGGTGCCTTCTGCAGGTGATCCGCTGTGGCAACCCCTAACCGGGAAAAGCGGAAAGAAGACGAAGAAGATTGTCATATCCTGAGTATTATTGGCTAGACTTGTAAAGGCTCTTGCGCCATTAGCCTATCTATGAATGGGTCTACTTTATTTGACCCAAAACTCATTTGACTGACAACCAATTGACCTAAATTTCAATTGGCTGACAACTCATTTGACTGACTCCCATTTCACCGACAGTTTAGACATAGACTTGTGGGTTTTCCTTCACCTGTGACTTGCTTATGATAAAAAGAATTAATGTAACTTACAGTGCTGACTGTTAGAATTCTGATAGTCATGTAGAAAGTAGTGTTTTAGTGTTTCTAAATGTGAGTTTGTCTCTTTACATTTTTATGGGGAGTATCTAAAGTAATTTGGCGAATGTTTTGTGCATTCCCAGCAGTAGTAGCTTTGTGCATTCCCAGCAGTAGTAGCAGCGTGTACTGTACTTTAAGGTAAGTTAAAGGTATATGCCCTTTTCCCCACTGTAGTGCGATCCTGGTGTTAGTATATATAATTGGGGGGGGGGCACAGCCCCCCCACAGTGGGGAGGGTATGGGGGGCATAGCCCCCCAGCTAGTTTGGTTGTACATTGTCCCATTTCTGTTAAGAGGGTAAGTAGTTTTTATGTTCTTGAAAGGGTTAGTTATTGGTGTTCTAAGTGTGCTTGTCTATGGTTTAATATTTAGTATGTTGAAATTCAGCATTGTATGCTGTTGGTGAAATGGGAGTCAGTCAAATAAGTTGTCAGTCAAATGAAATTTACGTCAGTTGGGTGTCAGTCAAATGAATTTTAGGTCAAGTGAAATAGATCTTTATGAACGCATCTATGAACCTATGGATTTGCCCACTGTAACCACGTGTTCTGTCCACGAGCCAACTGGCTATCCATCTGGTGTCATAGGGATTTATGCCCAATTTTGTGAGTTTATTTATAATAACTGAGTGAGGAATTGTGTCAGATGCCTTGGCCAGGTCAAGGTGGGTGGTATGCACTGTTATATCCACACCCATGGCCTTTCTTAAAGAAAGCCATCAGATTCAGAATGCATGACCTGCCCTTGACAAAGCCGAATTGAGTTGGGTCAAGTATTTGGAGGTTTCCGATGTCACTGTCTATCGGGTCCATATGAGTATTGTTTCCATGACCTTTTTATATAAGACTGGTCAAACGTATGGGTCTGTAATTTCCTGGTTCAGTAGATGGTCCCCTTTATACAGAGGCATGACTGTTGGCATCCCCCACACTATCGGGACAATGTCAGTCCAGAGGTTGTGGTTAAATAAAGCTTTTTAAGGGGCAACCTGGTATAGTGACGAGCTCCAATGAAGCTATGTTTTTAGTGGTAAAGAGTACAGTGGCAACGGTTTGTTTTGGTGATTAATTGGCAATGGAGTGGTGGACAGCATTTTTTTGAGGAGAACTGGGGATAATAGGTAGGTGAAATTTGAACTGAATTTGTCAGCCAGCAGATTTGCTATATCTTCTGGCTGAGTACAGGTGATGCCATCTGCAAATAATTCAGCACCTTGTTGGGTGTTGCCCTTAAGACTGCAGACATAACTGAAAAATGCCTTATGGTTATCCTTAGCTTTGGAGCCTATTTTCCCTTCTTTCAGAGACTTGCCTAGTTCCCTGATTCACTTGTTTAGACCAATGAGGGACTTTTTGCTCTGTCGTGTACATTCCCTTCTACTTCTTGACAGGATTTTTTCAGTCTAGTATTAATGTTTCTATGCAGTTGTTTATATGGTCATGCAGGGTTTTTGTGTATGCCTTTGCATAAGTTGCTGTATTTTCTGGATTTGAGAGAGCTTGTAAACTAGCTATGCCATCCCTTAATAGGGGGTGATTTACCTCAGAGCAGTTCTTAAAGTTTTTGGAGTTAGGTGGTGGGACTAGTTTTACCTTTATTTCAAGGGAGATTGCTTTGTGGTCTGATCTTGCCAGTGAGGATATCATACTGAGGGGTGAGGGTGCAGTTCTCTCCCGTATTTGTAAGTATCATATCTAGGATATTTGTTTCCTTAGAGGGAGTGCAGACCAGCTACTCCAGGGCACTGGCATTTACAAAGTCAATAAATCTTTGGGTCTGCATGTTAGTGGTTATGTATGCCTCCCAATTAATGGATGGGTAGTTAAAATCACCCATGAGTATGGTATTGGGCTGGATGTTGAGTGATTCTAGTAACTTCAGATATGGGTTTCCTGGTTCATGGTGGGGGACCTATAGCTGCCAAGAATATGGTAATGGATTTTTCCCATGGTTAGTTAGACATAGAGTAGCACAAGCATGTCATATTGTTTGACTACCCTTGAGGGGTCCTTATCCTTTATGTAGATAGATACACCTCTGTGTTTTACTCTGTCATGTTCAGTGGGTGGTTGGAATGTCTGAAAGGTGTTATAGCCATGCACTGCTGGAGTGTTTTAAGTGGCTTTTAACCATGTTTCAGTAATTGCACAGAGGTCAGCATTTTCCAGGGTGGGAAGAGCTTCCAGTGAGTGTAGTTGCTTGTTAAGATTCCTAGCACTGAGCAATAATACCTTTAGCTTGTACTGATGTAGCTTTTGTTATGTTGGAAGGTTTGTCTGTTTGGAAATGCCTAAAAGTGCTCTATAAGGGTGGATAAACTTTTGACCAATATCTAAAAGCCTAGAGGTGACAGGTGAAGACTATCCCTAGCAAAGCAGCATGGCCTGTCAAAAATGTCCTCCCAGCCTGACAAGTACTAGACCACTGTGGAATGATACCAGTAGCTAAGCCAATTGTTAAAGTCAATCATTTTCTCCTGGCATTGTGGCATTATCCTTGGAGATGGTAGAATGCTGCTCAATGTTAGGCTCATATCTGCCTGTGATGCATACTCTGAGAGCCCAATCATGTCTCTCTTCATATAGTCCAAGGAGATACATTTTAGGTCATTCATGCCTACATGGACTCTGAATGAGTCATACTGGCACTTAGGGGTAAGTGACCCAAGTGCTTGTGTGGACGGTGCAGTGGTGCAGTGGTAGCATTGTTGCCTCACAGCAAGAGGTTCTCCGGTTTGATTCTCAGCTGGGGTGCCTTCTATGCAGAGTCTGCATGTCCTCCCTGCATTCATGTGGGTGTGCTCCAGTTTCCTCCCACAATACAAAGGCATGCATATGGAGCATCACTTCCCAGGCCTCCGCTGAAAATTGGCTTTGTTCCAAGTTGGACTTTCCCAGTAAACAAATGTTAAAAAAAATAAAATATAGTGAATCCTGGCATCTAACAGACAACTAACTATAATCTTATTCTTATCCAGCCTGTTAATAGGCACATCAGTGTGTCTCACAATGGAGTCTCCTATGACTAGAATATTGGCTTGTGGAGTGTTTTGCCTTATGGGTTTGGTAGTTGAGATACAATGAGATGTGGCTTTACGTGTTGTAATGGGTATTGTCTTGTTTGTGTGCATGCAGAGTTTCTGAGGCCTGTACCTGAGAGGTCGTGAGCACCTCCACATATGTGGGTCTATATATGTGGTCCTTTGAGGGTGCAGTGAGTAATGTGTGTGAGTTGCTGATAACCTATTTGCTGCTTTTTGTGTCTGTATGTGAAAGTCTAGCCTCCAGCATCAATGTGTGACAACATCTCTCACATACTGTATTTGTTCAAGAATTAGGTGCTTGTCAGTGTAGATAAGGCAATTGTTACATTGCCTCAGGATAACCATGTCCACCAAACTGGATGTAGAGATAGAAGGAAACTGCCCATCAATGGTTGCAGGTCCTAATGTGTACTTGCAAGGGATAATAGTGGAGGGTGTTTGTAAATGGATGAGAGAAGGGTGCTTACTTGGTGATATTTGCAGCTAACCTAACCAGCAATGCTGCCCAGTGCCCAAACAAGATGGTCTCTTAGCATCATTAATCCTGGGTGCTATAATAAGGTAAGGTAGACCTAAATAGTCCTGACTAAATGCATAAATGCTGCTCAGTGCACAAAATAGTTGCCCCATGAGTAATGTGGGACTGACGTAAAGTGCTAATGTGGTTTTTATAGGGAAATTTCAACTTCTGGTGAGTGCATTTATACAAGGCATCAATAAACATTGCTGTGCGAACAGCAGCTTCTCACAAACACGAGGCTTATATACAATCGGAAAAAAACAAGTTTTACACTAACTATGCCCTAAGGCCAATCAGGTAAGCACACCCTTCCAATCAGGCACTGTCATAAGAGATCTATAAACTCCTGTTGATAATTCTTATAACAGTGCAGAGCTACTAACATTGAGCACCAGGGTCACAGTTCAACTCTGATTTCTGGATGCTGTCTGGGTGACATTTGCATGTTGTCATATGTGTGAGTGGGTGCTCTGGTTTCCTCTATATACAAAAGACACACTACAAAGGCTGACTGGCCACAGTAACACGATGAATTGTCTCTTGTTGGGTACTGGATACTTATTCTGTCTGGATCTTCCATGTAAATAGGATACAGGCTCATTTGTATTAACTTGATTAGAAAAAAAATGAATAAATAAATAAATGGTCCTCTTACTTCGGTACCTAAAATAGAAATATGCAGAGTGAGCAAGCCTGAAATCTGAATATTATTAGATGCGTATGGGGAGGTGGGCTTGCCTCAGTTTCCTAAGCTGACAAACAGAAAAAGGCTTCAGTAGCTTAGCTGGCATGTTCTGCCCACTCAAACAGCCTGATCTTACATGCAGTCTCATTCTATACATACAATGAAGCTGTCAGAAATCTGTGCTTTTCCCTCAGTGAATCATTCATGCATGGGTGGAAATGCTTTCACAATCATTAACGGTGCTCAGCATTTGTGACTGCAGTGTAGTGAGCTGATAGTTAAATGAAGCTGAATGTTTTATATTTATGCAACATGCCATTATTAAGATATGCATGCTTATACAGATACTGCGTAGAATTAGAAATGACAGCCATGCACTGATAAATCCATAAAGAATGGAACATATTTTTCTGTTCTTAGTTTAAACACAATCAGTATTGTAAGATATTTTGAAACTAGTTGCAAGTGCTTTTAAAGTCTTCTTAATGTAACTTGCAGAACTGGTTTATAGATCCGTACCCCACTTAGATACATAATGATATACTCGAAACACTCCTATTTACCCCTCCGCATACAATCAGCCCCTCTCATAGGTTCATATATACTTAACTAGGCTATTGATCTGTGAGGGGCTTAAGAAGCTTAGCCTTACATTCCCATAGTAGTTTTTAGCCCTTATATTTTGCATAAGAATAACCTAGAGATGGGCCAAACAGGGATATGTTGGGACATTTACATGTTTCCCCCATCCATGAGGTACAGGGGTTCTAAACTGTAGGTGAATTTGTGGTTACCCATCCATTTGTCTGAATTACATTTGAATAGATTAAGAAAATTACTTTGCTTTATGTGGAGTGGAAGAGGGCTCTGTGGAAACAGTATTCTCTATGATACAAACCTGTCCCCACCAACATGTTCAATTTATTTTGCAAAAGAGATGGATATCACTTGTGCAGATATTTATACCATTACACTTGCAAATGTGTAATAGGTCTGACAGGCTAGGTCTACTAAAGCTCTTTAGGTGAGGAAGAGGTCACCTCTCAGTAGCCTACTTGATACTAAGAAGGGGGCAAGGCTTTGAGAGAGTCTGCATAGATTTTACAATTTATTCCTTAGCTTTTTTGTGGTCATTCCAGTTGTGACAAATGCTTGGACAGATACATAAGAACAGGCATTATATTTAATGATCGACCTAATGAGTTCTGAGAAGAGTAGAATATTACATTTTTGGATCTGGACAAAATACCTTTAGATATAAGCTGTGCAATGAAAAAGGACATCCTGACATCAGTGGATGCATGGTGATCAAATGACAGTTCGTTGTCGACTTAGGTTCCCAGGCACTAACCACAGGATCAGTTTTCAGGGTGTGTGTTGTCAATGTGATAGTTACAAGGGGAGGAATGCTTGCCAATGTATACAGTTATATACTTCTTGGCATTTAGTTTAGTCCCTGGTTTTGACATCAGCTAACTGTTTGAAACAGGCCCTCCTGAAGGGCCTTGGTGTCCTCTGAGGAGTTTATGATGGCACCAAGTTTGCAGTCATCTGCAAACGTTGTCAGCAACAATTCCTTAACATTGGCTTTGACTTCAGAGAAGTAAATGCAAAGGAGATATTGCCCAAGGACTGAACCCTGGGCCATTTCACTAGTGACAGGACTTTTGGAAGAGGTAAAGCTGTCTACCCTTATTACCCATGTTTTAGTTGTGAGCCAATTTGCTATCCATTTTGTCAGATAGGGGTTAACTTTTAGCTGGGGCAGTTTATCTCTGATGCCCGAGTGTGGGATTGTGTCAAACATCTTTGCTAGTTCCAGAAAGAAAGTGTGTACTGATTTGTTCTTGTCTATTGGTTTTTCAAAGAAGTCAACCAGATTAAGTAGGCAGATCCTTTTCTTGATGAATCCAACTTGGGTTGACAGTCTCAGTGTCTCCAATATCCCTAATTATTATTTCCTCAATGATCCTTTCCACAATTTTACAAATAAGGATGGTCAGGCTTATGGATCTATAATTACCTAGGTCTGCTGTAGCCCCATCATTATGCAAGTGATTGACTATTGTTGGCCTCCATTCATCGGTGCCAAGATGGTTGAAAATTCATATTTTGGACTTTCAAGCAGGCAACCTGGTATGTTATCTAGCCTCATAAACGTACTGCTCTTGACCTTAGATAATGCCCTGAGAACTTGTTCTTGGGAGATTTGAGGTGGGTACTGTGGGTATTTAATCTGAGAATACTGGGGGGTAGTTGCTGCTGAATTTGTCTGCTAGTAAATTGGCTATATCATCTGGGAATGAGTGTGTGATATCATTTAGTATAAGCTCTGTGCAGCATACCTCACAAAATTTTAGAGCAAGAAATCTGGACAAAGCCATAAATATAAGTGAGACAAAAGCCAAAAAATAGGAACAATTTTTAAATATTGCTCTTACAAACTTAGAAAGTTGATAGAATACCATGTTTTGCATTAGCATTAATTTTCTAAAGGGTATGAAGTCTGAAAGTGAAATGTCTGTCATTATTTTCTAACTTCAATCTTTAATGATTTGCCACTAATTTGCCAGAAGAAACAAGATTTTATGAAAAACGGACCAAAAATATGAGGCAAAAATTTGGACATCCTGCGAAAATCTGTACAGTTGAGAGGTATGCCGTGCAGTGCTGGGCATTGTTTCTAAGATTTCTAACATAGTTAAAAAGGCCTTGTGGTTATCTTTTACCTGCATGGCTATTCTTACCTCATTTCTGACTTTGACTGGTTTAATCAGGATTTGGAGTGCCTTAATCAGTTTAGCAAGAGTGTTTTTTTTTCCTTTTTTGGCTTACTGAGAATTACATTTATTTTGATGTGCAATTATTTTTTTTTTCTTTTTTATTATATAGCCTGCTTATATGTTGGTTCCATCACAATGGTTTATTTTTGGTTCCACTACAAGGGTTTATATTTTTAAAAATGTTTTCATGAATACTTTGTTTAGCCTTGCCCATATACATGTATGTATGTATATATATATATATATATATATATAAAACTTTGATTCACTGAAAACTCATTTCACTGAATTTCAATTCACCCTCAAAAAATCGCTGAAAGCTCAAATCACTGAAAACTCATTTCCCTGAATCACATTTCACTGAATGTAAGTACTGTTGGGCAAATAAAACGTATATGCCCTTTTACCCACTGTAGTGCGATCCTGCAGTTAGTATGTATAGTTAGGGGGGTGTGGGGGCACAGCCCCCCACATTGGGAGTGTGGAGGTGTAGCCCCCCACTTACTTAGCTTTTTTATTTATGAATCTCATTTCACTGAAAGCTAACAATATAAAACCAAAAAGTAGGTTGGGGGGGGGTCTGTGCCCCCCACCCCCCTAACTACACATACTAACTCCAGGATTGCATTACTGTGAGGAAAAGGGCATATATGTTTTATTTGCCCAACGGTACTTACATTCAGTGAAATGTGATTTAGTGAAATGAGTTTTCAGTGAATCAACGTAGACCCACACACACACACACACACATATATATATATATATATATATATATATATATATATTTTTTTTTTTTACATATAAATATTGTAATATAAATACGATATTTTGTTTTACATGATGCAAGGCTAATAAATACTATGCTATTCTATTTTCAGGATGAATCTGTTTAAAAGTCACATTCATATCCCTACATATTGTTCAACTACCAAAAGTGTAGCTACCTTTTTAGCAGCTTCTAATCAATTTATTCATACTACCTTTTAGTCCAATAAAACTTCGATATTTCTTCCCCTTCCGTAAGCAAATGTTAAGTCTTCCTGTTCCTGTTTCAGCTACACACTGATTATGTAACAGAATATTCTACTTCTGTTTGGTAATATTATACAATGTTTGATGTGCTGAATTATATAGAGAAATCATTCACAAATTAGTTTCATTATTCAGCATTTGTTTCCTAACAACAATTTCATTTATACGTTTATACTGCAAAATAACTTAATGAATATTTACCTAATTAGCAACTTCGTTAGCAGCCCTTGAAAACTGCTTTTCAATCAAGTATAAAGGATAACTTTTCTACTGTAAAACTTTACTGACATTCAGAAAGGATTATAGTAATATGGAAACCCTGGGTGATTCAGAGACAGTTCTCCCACAAGTTTCATGCTGGCAGTAGCCAGAGCTCAGACACCAGTCTCACTGACAATGCTAGATGGAAATCCAGCAGTCCAGGGGAGTAGCTGATGCAAATTAATCATGTGTTTTCCTCTAGAAATAAAAGTAAACACACTCGCAGCAGATTAACATGGCAGAGTGACAAGGAGAATTACTATAATTGCAGTAACAAGTTAATTTTTTACCAGGTAGAAAAATGTGAATGCCAGCTCTTGACAACATTCACTCATTTGCCTGTATGGGACTTGCCACAGCTTGTACAATGACTACAGGTAGGTATCATGGAACTGTGGGGGTGTCTCTGCGTGTGTGTATATGTCTGTAGGGCATGAATATTACTGTGTGTGTGTATGTGTGTGTGTGTGTGTGTGTGTGTGTGTGTGTGTGTGTGTGCGTGTGTGTGTGTGTGTGTGTGTGTGTCTGGGTATGTTTGTGTGTCTGGGTGTGTGTGTGTGTGTGTGTGTGTGTGTGTGTGTGTGTGTGTGTGTGTGTGTGTGTGTCTGGGTGTGTGTCTGTGTGTGTGTGTGTGTGTGTGTGTGTGTGTGTGTGTGTGTGTGTGTGTGTGTGTGTGTGTGTGTGTGTGTGTGTGTCTGGGTATGTTTGTGTGTGTCTGGGTATGTTTGTGTGTCTGGGTGTGTGTGTGTGTGTGTGTGTGTGTGTGTGTGTGTGTGTGTGTGTGTGTGTGTGTGTGTCTGGGTGGTGGCCTTGGAGGCAAAAATGGGAAGCTGACTATTTGTGTGTGTATGTCTGTATGTGTGTGTGTGTGCATGTGTGTTTGTGTTGGGGGGGTTCTATGATACTGCAATGCATGGGCTGGTATGGCAAACACTAGGGAGGTCAGGTCTGACAGTGCAGTGTTGATTCAGAGACACAGTAATTAGCTGTTAATGAGGTGTTTCTCCATGAAGCTTTACCTTAGGCCCAATTCCAAAACACTCTCAGTGCAAGTGACCACTTATACCAAGAGCAGGTCTTTTGGAATCTGGTCTCTGTAGCAAACCTGTTTATAGGTAGAACTTACACTGCAGTAAGTCACTTACACTGAAAGCAGGTATTTTGAAAAATGCCCCTTGTTAGTGTTGGCAAGGAAGCTCTCTGTGAATCCCAGTTTTTTTCTTTTTCATTTACTACAGATTCATTTTGTTCTTCTTCATGTATTTCTAATAACAAATAAAAGCATAGTTCTATGGATATTATTTTTAAAGTAACTATTGTGACAACTTACAAAATCTAACTATTTATTTACTCACAACTAATGACTTTCTGTACAGTTTACACTGAATAACATCAGAACCATGTTCCATAAATAGAGTGCCATCTCAAAATGGCTAGAAATTATATATCATTTTAACTATATTCATATGTGATAAGTATGGGGTATATCACAGCTCTAAAGTCTGTATGAGGAATTGACATCCAGTCCACAAGCATTCATGATGAAAAAAAAAACGAATACAAACCAACAAAGCATTCTTATCCCTTTCACACATACAGTGCCAGTTATTGAACCAATACATCCTTTATGGGTCAAGTATGTAAGTGCATAAATTGACGCATTAGAGTACCCAATGCAGTTATACGTTTTTAAACATATCTCTTCCCTTCAAATACAAATACATTCTACTTCTTCATCTTCTTCAGTACAAATTCACATACATTATATATAACTATATGAGTTTATTATATAAAATAGAAAACATCTGTAGCAGCCATCCCCCATATTCAGATGACACTGACCCAAACATAGTGAAAGTTTTGAAACATGAGGAGAATAAATGTAAGATGACTTCTCTGCTTAATCTAGAAGCATATCGGCGTCAAGCAGGAATGGAAATCAAAACAGAAGTAGATAAAAATCAGGTGGCAACTGAATGTGCCAAAAAAACAAAAGAAAGAATATAAGGTGAAGGACCAGATGAGAAGGCAAGAAATATGGAAAATGCATAAATACAGTTGCAAGTATAGAAAACTTCTGGAAGAACCTTAAGTTGATTAGGACCAAGCACAGGCATGGTTAAGGAGAGGCAAATTCAACCCAAAAGATGAAAGGTTAATATTGGCGGCCCAAGACAGTGGGCTACATACACATTGGTTTACAAAGTCCAATGAACATGTGGGTCCATTGAACATGTGGGAGAAACAGACAAATGTAGATTTTGTAAAACAGAATTGGAAACAGTTGCACACCACTTTTCTGGTTGTGACATACTAATGGCAGAAGGACTATATACTGAAAGGCATAATAATGTGGCAAGACTGTTGTACTAGGGATTGTGCAAACATTATGGTACTGAAGTGGCTGAAGAACACTGGAAACATGAGCCACAAAGCATCATAGAAAATGATGAAGTTTACATCACATGGGATCACCCATTACCAACAGTTCAAAAGACAGATGCTGGGAAAACTGGATATAGTGGTTTTGGTGCATGAAAAAAAAAACAAAGTAGTACTGATCATTGAAATTGCCACACCCAGTGACTACAGTGTCTTGCATACAGAGAGACACAAAGTCATAACATATCAGGATCTGCAGGCAGAAATGAAAGCAATGTGGAAGAAAGATACCCAGACAGTTCCAATAGTAGTAGGAGCAGTGGGTCTTATAAAAAAGAATCTACAATTGTATTTAGATATGTTACCAGTACATATAACCCCATACAAATTGCAGAAGGAAACATTACTGGGCACATTGTAGGTGCTGCAAAGAGCACTTTTGGCTGACATCAAAGATTGAAACAATATTAATTTCATGAACTTTAATCGTACTTTGACCTAGGTATGGGGTCCATTCCTGTCATGGTATTAGAAACCCAAAAGATTTGGAGAAATTAAAAAAAAAAACAGGTATTTTGGAAAGAGTGCAGACTTACATGAGAGCAACTCTTTTGGAATCTGGCCCATTGAACTCACTCTTATACTAATTGACCAACCTGCACTAGCTAATTAGTGTTGGCATGGAAGATCTCTATGAATCCTAGCTTTCTTTCATTTACTACAGATTCATTTTGTTCTCCCTCATGTATTTCTAATAACAAATAAAAACATAGTTCTATTTATATTATTTTTAAAGTAAATAGTGTGACAAGTTACAAAATCTAACAATGTATTTGCTCACAACTAATGACTTTCTGTACAGTTTACTCTGAATAACATCAGAGCCATGTTCCATAAATAGACTCCCATCAAGAAATGGCTAGAAATTATATATTATTTTAACTATCTTCATTTGTGATAAGTAGGGGGTATATCACATCTCTTAAGTCTGTATGAGGACTTGACATCCAGTCCACAAGCATTCATGATGAAAAAAAAAATGAATACAAACTAACAAAACATTCTTAGCCCTTTCACACATACAGTGCCAGTTATTGAACCAATACATCCTTTATGGGCCAAGTATGTAAGTGCATAAATTGACGCATTAGAGTACCCAATGCAGTTATACATTTTTAAACGTATCTCTTCCCTTCAAATACAAATACATTCTACTTCTTCATCTTCTTCAGTACAAATTCACATAAATTATATATAACTATATGAGTTTATTATATAAAATAGAAAACATCTGTAGCAGCCATCCCCCATATTCAGATGACACTGGCGGAAATGAGTGGACAGCAGTGGCAATAAGTAATCAACTGCATATAATATTTGAGTTTTTTTATTGTTAATGCTACCCACTTATTTTGGCCAGAGTCATACCTACCTGAACATGTGCTTGTTGAAATGGACAAACAGCAAAGTTGTCATAACAGCAGCATTCTTGACCAGGACATAGGTCAGTAGTTCACTGATCTTCACCCCCCCCCCCAAAAGCACACAGTGCCATTCTTAGTATCTATTACAGAAAGTGTGAAGTGTTGGGAAATTTCCAAGCCATAATCAATAAATGCAAATTTCTATGAAATTATTGGAATGCTCCTATTAATTCTGGGAATGCTCCTATTAATTCTGTGAATGCTCCTATTAATTCTGTGCAAATGATTATCCTTGATTGTATAACTTGCTGACTGCTTACTAAATGAAATCCACAAAATTGAAAAGTTGCCACTCCAGCAGCAGTCCACAGTTATTACTCTGCTTTCCATCACATTGCAATTGTTTACAAGGATTACAGAAAAAAATGATGGTTAAATACTTTTTCTGAAAATTCAGATTTCTCATGACCACTCCAGTGTCCACTTGCACAAAAAAGATTTTTATACATATTAGTACTTCATTAATAATGAATATTCCGTACACTGGCCTCATTTCCTCATATGGGTAGAAAACTAGTGGGAATGTCATCTTTACAGGTTATCCAGCTTGTGCCTATATTATTCCCCAGTTCTTGGGATGGACATCATGATGTTTGATAATTTCATTACCAAGATCTATCCATATGTCAGATTTTTCAACAGGCCACTAATCATACTATCCAAGCTGGCACAGTATGTCGTGCAGTAAAGAAAGAGAAGAATATTTCCTTCTTGCACTAGTTTGAGGCCCTGTCCTGAGCTCTCACAGAAGAGGTAATTTTCTGAGCCAAATTTAAGAATGATTCCTAAATTATGAGTCACATACAGGTAGTTAGAGTGCTGCAGATTTGCATGCGGAAATTCAACAGTACATGGGAATGATGTAGGCCAGAGTCAATGCCATGCTAATCCTCATGAAGATTACATTTGCTGTCACATGTTCTATGTCAGCCTCTGTCTGTACACTGGTGAAAACCTACCAGACACACATTGCTGGCAGTGTTGGAAGTGGCTGAGAACAGGTCTGCATGCATGATAGAATGGTAGGCCAGACACTACATGTGTCCCAACAAAGTGCTACATGCATACATGTGTAGTCACACAAGAATAAGGCAGTTAAGTAGCCCCATGATACAGAGACAAAAAAGCCCTTACTGAGCTCCAGGTGACCTGTGCCACTAAATGAACACAGGAGGATGGGAGTAAGCATCTAATGCCAGTTCACTTATTTTAGGGAGAGGTATGAAAGAGGCAGGGCATGAACCACACCCTCTGCAACTTGATTTCATCAGTTTGGATGGCTAACGGGCTGCATTCAAACCTGCTTAATACCCGAAAGCCCCTATATAGGCAGTATGGCTGCGTGTGAGTGAGCTTCTCTCTGTTCATTATTAGTGGACATATTGTTTGGCATTATTCTCATTTGACACACAATCACAACTGCGCAAACTGTAATACATACCTTAACCAACAACACTCTTAGGAAGTGGCAGAAGGATGTACACTTAATAATAAACCACCCATGTGAGGAGGATGATGCCATCTTTCATAAAAGAAAAAAATGTAATTGCAGTAGCAATAAGATTTGCATTACCAATTGAAACTAACTTCATTATCACAGCAATAAAATTAATCAACATTTATCAACAGAAAAGGGTAATTTTCTGTCTATCTGTATGAAGCAGACACATAGCTTGCTCAACCAGCACCCAGTGCCAGTACCATGAACCATTCCCTCACTTCCACAGCTCTTTAAGTGAAGAGCAAAAAAAAAGGATTTTACTGTATTAAGCCAATCACTGTATTGTAGTGATTGGCTTATTACAGATCCATGTCCCACCCTACCCCGGCTATTCCACTGAAAAGAAAAAAAAACATTACAAAATGGGAGTTCCTTCAAGCCAGGTGGCCAAATACACTTCCCTCCCAGCCATTCAGGTCCCGCTTCTGTACTGTGCCCCAGACTCTCCTCTGTTGCATTCAAACCTGAGTGCTGTAGCACTCTATGTGGGATGTACATTGTAGCAACTGCTTGCTACATTTGTAGCAAACAGTTGCTGTAGTTTATACCCTGCCTGCACAAAGTGCTACGGCACTCAGGTTTTAGTTAAAAAAAAAAAATCCGTCTTAAAACTGTGGCAAACAATTGCTATAGTTTATACCCTGCCTGCACAGACCTCTACAGTGCTCAGGTTTAAGTTTCAAAAAAGAGAACTTTTTACAATGCAGCATGAAATACTATTTAGACCACACACATATATATAGCACTCAGATTTGACCACTTTTAAAAGGTGGTATTGCATTATAGATCAGGATCAACTGATCATGCCTCCACAACACTTTGCACCTGGAGCAGTTGCCCCCTTCATCCTACTCTAGCTACACTACTGATATAAAATACTTTGTGCCCCAAGCCACTATCTAAACCCTCTCCACCCACAGCTAGTATAATTTGCATTTGTGCTACTGACTACTGAATACTTAATAAAATGAAGATAATGGCTGTACCATATAAAATACACATCTGAATGTGATGTGTGCAGAAATGTCTGAGATGACCATGCACTACTAATCATAACCCACAGGTAATGCTGTATGTAGTAAGCATTATCTTTGTAACTTTACACTGTTATGTAGTAGGTGTTATGGCCAACACTTGTGGAGTAAATGACACCACTTTGCCTGCACTACAGTGTACTGCACACAATCCTGCCAGAGAGATTGTCTGTGCTGCTACCATCAGCTGGCCACCATTACTATAATCACTGGTGGAACAAATGGCAGGGGGCACTCCACTAATACCACTGGTCACTACTTTTGGCATTTGCACTCCATACAAATGTATAATCATATTATGCAGAATCAACAGGGAATAAACATTCTGTCGGTAGAAGCAAGGTCAAAATGAAGGGTCTCCCAACTCATCCAAGCAGCAAATGTGGGCGTTCAGCAAGCCAAATACTCGCTAAGTGACAAGCCATGTGTGGGACAGGGCAATGTTAAAGAGATCCACTGCAGTTCCCTGTGGTGTCATTAGCCAAGGTTAAATTAGGTAGCCTTTGTCACCTGTAAAACATAACAGGGAGTAGGCATATGAAAGTGAAATATTGATTAATATTTAGAGGAATAGCTATGTGAGAACAAAGTGATTTAGGCCGCACTAACATACTAGGTGACCAAATAGAGTCCTACAATGCAATAAGTTGTCTTAAAGTGAACTATTATGCCATACGTAGGCTCAAGGGAACTTGCCAGGATGCTGGGCTGATGCACTAATGATAAAGATGCACACATTACATATTACCTGCCAGTTGATGGAATGGTAACCCTTCCTATTATAGTGCCGCCCCATGCTCCAAATGGAACCCTAATAGCCACATGGATGCACTCTATCACACCAAACACATCAGAAAATCTGCTATTCCAAAGATGGTATGCAGGGGTGGGGGATGGTATAATGGTTAAGTTGTTTACTTCACAGACACAAGCCACAGGATTTGATTCTCACCATTGAAGGTAAACTAGCTAGGTTTTAAATGACTTACAAGGGTAGGTAGCTTTAGTACTTTCTTATAAACCTATCAACGTATGGTAGTCGCTCAGTCCTGTCGTGACACTGGGAAATAGATATGCTCATCTGCATTGGCCAAGAATATATCCAAAAACTGCTGTAGTATACTCAGGGCAGAAGCTTATAAGCTACCCAATGTGTCCCCAAAAAGTTTCTGTGGTGAGTATAGTGAGAACTTAGTGACCACTGGAATAAAAGGCCACTTTGTGGACCATGCAAGTTCACCAAAGCCCTTAAAATGTCTCTGTAAACTCTAAATCTGTCAACAAGCTCTTGCTCCTCAAAGTTGAAAGGGATAATCCTTTGTCAGTACCTCCTGCTCTTAGGCCACAGAGTTCCTTTCATCACATTGGATTTCACTACGACATAAGTGAGCAGTGCATTGTGGGATACAGCAATGGTAGCAGCAAAGCCGAGTATCTTTGTCTATTGTAAATTGAATGGAAAAGGAGCAAAGTCAGTTTTTATAAAGCAAATGCAAACTGTGCACTCGTGTAGCATATTGTGAGTCTGAAATACAAAAGGCAGATAAAGTACATAATTAACAAAGTTAACTCATCTTTTACCAACCTTTATATCTCATTATGATATCATTTGTCTACAAACGTCTTTATAACTTTCTAACCATTGCACAAAGTCAACTTATGTCTCTTAATCGCATCTTCCCTGTGATTGTGTGCAACCAGTGGACATGCTTGCTGAGCACTTGCATAGTAACTATGAATACTAGTTGTTATTTTTTAAATTATCTAGACTCACAAAATTGTATCTTGCAAACCAACATGTGAGTCATTTATGAAGGAACTTGTGATGTGATCCATTTTCATATGGATGATCCTCAGTAAAGAAGTTGGTAGCTGGAGTGCTTGAAGGGATGTGTGCCTGAGTTGGATTTGTCGTCTTCAAAGTATTTGTTAAAGATCTTTAGGGGTATTTATGTATGTACTTATCTATTTATCTGTCATTCTCCATTTTACTGTAATATTTCTTTCAACTACTGGTTCCAGTGATTCGGGAAATGAAGGTTTAGAAATACCTTCTATTTATTTTAATACTCATTTGAATTATATTGCCTTCGACTTGTTCTGTCTCCTCTGTGGTATGATTGTACACTCTTACCCATGTTAACAAAATGATTTGCCTACATGATTTTGATGATCTATTTTTAAACTCACTGTTCATCACAAATTACATACCAAAAACAGTGATCTGAAAAACCTAAACAGCACAAAAAATCTTCTTTTGCAAAGGGGGGGCCCCGAATTATATATAACAACTTCATGATCATAAAACAGTGAAGAAAAGAGGAAAAAGCCCTGTAAAGCTCACCACCAGCTCACACAATAAGTACATTGTGGTAAAACTCATCATGAGTCAAACTTCATCTGCTCGACTGCCAGTGCAGCACAAAGGTGTCACGTAACTAAATACAATGTATAATGTGCTCATAGCACAAGTGAGGAGCTAGCAAACAACATGCTATACTTTGCACATCTTCAGTCCTTTTTTTCATTTTGTGTCCACATTTAGTTGCTCCCCTTAAACACATACACACTGTGTGAGTGAGTGTGTGTGTGTGTGCGCGCGCTCGCGGGCGCATGTGTGTGTGTGTGTTGTTTCCTGGTGGTCTGGTGGTTATGTGTAAAATGTCTCCCATGTTTAGATGGTGTACACCCCCCCTGGTGCTTACATTTCACACACCCCTATAACACTGATTTTTACCCCAAGAATAATGTGCTCATGACATTTGTTAGTTCTGATGGGTAAACAGGCTGCTCTCATTAGATTAGAACTCGCAGTCTGCATCTTACTGTTGTCAGTGCACCATAGGACAATATGATTTAAGTAGCATGCACAATATGCCTTATATGTCCCTGTCACAGCTGCAAGACCCAAAACTTCATACTCAAAAAAATCTGAAAAACAAACTAAGATTCAAAGAAGAAAAGTGAATTTCAAAACACTAAAAACACTCTGACAAACTATTAAAACATTTTTGCAGGGTCTTCTCCCTTGTAACTTTTGAACATACCAGTGCTACCTATGTACACAAACTCCAGGATCAAGGTATCTTTGATTAGACAGAATATTCTGAGGTACTATGACCTTGGAGTTAGGTCCCACTATTCTGAGAACTGCAATTGTGACTCTCAAATTTTTGGAAGGTACCAATACCATACATTTCCCTGACATGGTCAAATGTCACAGACTGTCATGAACTCATTTCTGTTTTTGAATGACATTCATGGTAGGATTTTTTCCTAGACAGGCTCTCCTGTGCACAATATCACCACCAACTCAAACACCAAATTGCTTGGTGTTACTATAGACGACCAATTAAAATTTGACCTACACATCTTAAACTGTATAAAAAAATACATTCAGAAAGTAGGTCTTCTATACAGCAACAACAAATATATACCTAACAAATCTAGGCCTATACTGGCTCAAGCATTTATTCTACCATCTCTGCTGTATGATGCTCCCATACATACTAACCTCCAAAATAATCTCTTAACCAAACTAGAAATCACCTATAACAAGATAGCCAGATTCACAGCCAGTAATAGCTACAAATCCCATCATTGTATATCCCTGAAAAGCTTAAGCTGGCCTGAGCTCCCCCACATGCTTAAAATATCACAACTACAAATTGCACACAGCATCCTAAATAGCTCCAACTCCTGCCCTGCCTTTCCATCCATAATTACAATCTACAAACCCAATTGTGGCTTGAGAAGCACACAACAAAACCTTCTTCAGGTGACCAAGCCAAGCAAAAACATTGGAAAAATACTTTACAGTCATTCAATTGCATACTCATGGAACAAACTTCCATTGTCTCTTCTCTCCACTACCAAAAGTGACAAATTCAAAAAGCAACTAAAATTTCATTTCCAACATGCAGGGATCGGTACTTGTCAGGAAATTTCCAAATGATTTTTTCTTCTTCTCTCAATTAACATATCTGCCTGATATCTACCTAAACTGTCTACATATATTACTCTCTGCAGTTAGTACCTATGTTATTAAATGCATCTTTGTTGTACTATGTCATGATGTTACTCTGAATTTTTTTTTATTTTAGGCATTGCTGCATTCCTTGTAAATAACTTAATGCTAACCAAATTTCTCAAACATATTGCTATTGCATTCTCAAAATACTGTACGTTTGCCTTGTATAAATCCGTATTGCATATTTCTCTCTGTTTTTGTACTGTTAAGTATCTTACAACTTGAATTGTTAGGTTTTTTTTTTTCTTATTTTTTAATTACTTTCCTGCAGCTTTTCTCCTTGGGTCTCCTCTGAAAAAGGGCTCTCTGGGCCAAGTCAGACTAACCCGGTTAACAAATGTAAAAATAAATAAATAAATAAAATAAATATATGTATATAGAACCATGTATTTGAATCCCACTGTTGTTTCTTTTTTACTCTACTGGAATCCTATTATGAAGACTGACAAAGTAAACCTTCCAAAGAATACTCAAGTTGGCTTGAAAGCTTTCAAAATATATTATTGTGGATGCTGAATATTATATGAAGATAACATCATATGTCATCAGCTTAAGGTTGATAAGCAAAAAATAACTTAAGTTATCAAAAAGAATTCTGGCTAGTTTCCCCTGAAATAAATACCATTGATCTACACGTTTCACATATGTCATCATTCACTCTCAAACTTTCAACAGTATTTCAACATACATTATTTTAATTCCTACACTTTCAGTATAATTAGAGATTTATTATTGTTATTGACCCACTACAGCTGTTGAATATTCAGTTTCTACTTTTTCATCTGTATCTAAACAATCAAATTCACCTTATTATAACATTTTCTTGTTTCTGTACTAATATAACAAATCTTAATGATTCATTTTGTTTGATAATTCATTTTTTGGCCCATGATATACAGTGGATATAAAAGTGTGCACACCCCTGTTATAATGCCAGATTTTTGTGATATAAAAAAATGTGACCACAATAAATCATTTCAAAACTTTTCCCACCTTTAATGTGACCTATAACCTGCACAATTCAATTGAAGAACAATCAAATCTGTTAGGGGAAAAAATATAAAAAATAAAAAATAAGCTGGATGGATAAGGGTGCCCACCCTTAAACTAATACTTTGTCGAAGCACCTTTTGATTTAATTACAGTATTCAGTCTTCTTGGGTACACACTTGCCATCAATTAAAGAAACTCTGATTAACACCAAATAAAGTTCAGCTGTCCTAGTAGGATTTTTCTGACATTTACTCAGTTGCCTGCTACAGCAAAAGCCATGGTTCGCAGAGAGCTTACAAAGCATCAAAGAGATCTCATTGTTGAAAGGTATCAGTCAGGAGAAGGTTACAAAAAAATTTCCACAGCATTGGATATACCATGGAACACAGTGAAGACAGTCATCAAAAAGTGGAGAAAATATGGGACAACAGTGACGTTGCAAAGAACTGGACGTCCCTCCAAAATTGATGAAAAGACAAGATGAAAACTGGTCAGGGAGGCTGCCAAGAGACCTACAGCAACACTGAAGGAGCTGCAGAAATTTCTGGCAAGTACTGGTTGTGTACTACATGTGACAACAATTTCCCGTATTCTCCATATGTCTGGACTATGGGGTAGGGTTGCAAGACGGAAGCCTTTTCTTACACAGAAAAACATCCAGGCCTGGCTAAAATTTGCAAAACAATACATTACATCAAGTCTCCCAAAATCATGTGGGAAAATGTGTTATAATCTGACGAGACCAAGGTTGAAGTTTTTGGCCACATTTTCAAAAGGTACGTTTGACGAAAAAACAACACTTTTCGCATTACCAAAAGAACACCATTCCCATGGTGAAGCATGGTGGTGGCAGTATCATGCTTTGGGGTTGCTTTTCTTTAGCTGGAACTGGGGCTTTAATCAAGGTGGAGGGAATTATGAACAATTCCAAATACCAGTCACTTTTGGTCCAAAACCTTCAGGCGTCTGCTAGAAAGCTGAAGATGAAGAGGAATTTCAACTTTCAATATGACAATGATCCCAAGCATGTATCCACACCAACAAAAGAATGGCTTCACCAGAAGAAAATTAAAGTTTTGGATTGGCCCAGCCAGAGCCCAGACCTAAATCCAAAAGAAAATCTGTGGAATGACCTAAAGAGGGCTGTGCACAAGAGATGCCCTCACAATCTGACAGATTTGGAGCACTTTTGCGAGAAAGAGTGGGCAAATATTACCAAGTCAAGATGAGCCATGGTGATAGACTCCTACACAAGAATAGTGAATGCTGTAATTAAATCAAAAGGTGCTTCAACAAAGTATTAGTTTAAGGGTGTGCACACTTAGGCAACCAGCTTATTGTATGTCTTTTATTTTTTATATTTTTCCCCTAACAGATTTTTGTTTTTCAATTGAATTGTACAGGTTATAGGTCACATTAAAGGTGGAAAAATTTTTGAAATTATTTATTGCAATCTCATTTTTTTATATCACAAAAACCTGGCATTTTAACAGGGGTGTGTACACTTTTTATATCTGCTGTATACAGACATTTGCCTATTTGCCTTTTTTTATCATCATAAATCAGCCTTTTAACTGAGACTAAATATCTATTGTTTATTTACTTTCCTTAATTTCCCCAAGAGTTTTAAATACTTACTCTCATAAAAGCCATTACTACAAATGCTTTGCAAACTGTAGATAAATGTCTTAATAATCATAGTTTAGTAAATTTAATTATTAAACTTGGTTATTGCTTAAACTCACTAACTGCTCCAAAGCAGTTATGGTCACTCATTAATCAAGCTGCATCTGTGTAGGAGTGATAATGCTTTTATTAAAGTTGCTTTCATACCACTAACGTGTGGGAGATCGTCTCATAAAATTAATCTATGTCATAGCTTGCAAGAAAGTCCATGCACTATACAAGGTTGGATAGCAATGCAGGATATTTTAAATAGTGAAATGGTGACCAGAAATGTATTTTTTGCAGCAGATTCTTGGTCAGTGATATATTTTAAGTCCTACATTATTAAGACACTTGGAGTGATGGTTTGTAACACTCCAAGGTCAGGAAAGCAATGAACTAAAGTTACCAGCATTTTTATTGTAAGAAGTACACAAGGTATTTAATGGCATCAGAAGAGAAAGAAATCAATCTGGCTGAGATAGATTCATCTCATCCTAAGAAACGTGGAAGCCTCTGTACTAAAAGTGATGCTGCACCTAAAACAGCATAGCCAAGATTTTTAATCACAGCTAGTTTCATACATTGCCTGTGTGCCAACTAATCACCTCTATTTCTATCAAAATGAAGAAATAAATAAATCAGTAACAAAACTACATCAGGCATGCAACAGCATTCTGATACTGTGCTTGTTTTCTGTTGCCTTTGTTTGCAGTTCAAAGCAAAATATATCACTATGATGTTGCCAATGTACAATTTCTTGTTGGCTTTAAAACATTCCATGCCAAGTAAGTGTCTACCTAGACGATAGTTCTTAAGGGAAAGTATTTGTTCATAAAATGATCCATAAAATGTTATGTAGTTTCACATTTTATTTAACTTTGTTAAACTATGTGTTAGCAGCATTGTGACATACCAGCCGGTAAAAGGCAGTAATCTATTGGCATACATCTTGGAACAGGAATAAGTCACCATAGCTTTATTTTTTTTCTAGTGTTTGGAATATTTT